>NC_061068.1:11185209-11187709 GCF_021917145.1 Hypomesus transpacificus | reverse complement strand
GAGAGATAGCATCTCAATTGTCAGGAGAAAGTGAGATCAGGACCTATAAAATGACTCCTTAGCAGAGGGAATAATTGATAATTCCAGTCCGAATGGGAGGTCAGACTCTCTCACGTTAGGTCTGCTAGTGCAGACCAAATTGGCCGCACACCGAGCAACCCTGCTCCCGAGTTCCTCAAGAAATGTGTCAGCTCAGACTAGCGCCGTATGCACGTACAGTGTGTAGCATCCTACTCTGGTTCAGAGCAAAAAACTGTTCTGTGCCAAATCTGTACGAAGCTGTAGCATTATTATTTATAGTAATAATTCTTTAAAATGTTCAAGGCTTGAGGTTAATGAACATATTCCACTGAGGAGGAATATCTCAACAAATGATGGGGTAAAAAAAATAAAAAAATCGAATGAGAAAAAAAATCATTAATAATGTAATTCTCTCACAGGGACAGTTCCTAGTTTTACTGTAATCTCTGACGGAGATAACAAGGCCGTAATCAGGCAATGATAACACCGGTCTAGGGGATTCTACCGTCCCGGTACCAGGAGAAACCTCAGTCTGGTGGCGGAGGCAACGGACAGGATGATAAACCGTTTCAATCAGGAGCGGCGGGGGTACCGGTACCGGTAGAGCACAGCAGCCTGCTGGAGGAGAGCTGGGCTGGGGGGAGGGATACTTTAATTAGGCAAAAAATCTTCAAGCCGAGCCCCCTTGGGAGAGGAGGGGGTGGTGGGAGTGGGGTGGGGGCGGGGAAGGGGGGAGGGGAGGCTGCATCTCCCCACTAGGCCCCCAGAGACCCGCCTAGAAAAAAACAAACCCATATAAAGGGCTGTTAAATTATTCACCAATAAATACACTGCATTATACTGGAACAGTAAAGACTGCCTGGCGTGGGTGTGCGTGTGCATGTGTGTGTGTGGCCTACAGTATAAAACAAATGAAATGACAGTAAGTCCTCTGTCCCTAGGATTCGAATCAGTTCAACCACAAAAGGCCGACTGGTTGAGGCCACCGGGTTGTAACACCAAACAGGCCTCGCTGGAACAACCTAGTCTGCTCCCTGACACAAGCCTCACCACCTAAACGGCGTGTTTGCAGCAGATACTTTTCCAGAAAGTGGTAAAAAAAAAAAAGAAAAACCTTGACAGGATATCGTACATCCTCCCCCCCACCTCCCGTCCTGAGGGTCAGAGAGCGGCCTGTCGACTCAACGACGGATTCGCCACGGGACTCGCTATCTCTGTGTTCCTCTGGGCCCTCACCTAGGCGGTGGTGAGGAGGGGGGTAAGGGTACGTACTGTAGGCTAGCCCCCCTCCCCATCTCTGCCTCCATCTCAGGGAGCCACGGACACGCCTCTCACCCTGCCTCCCTATCTCAGCCAGGCAGCAGGCCCCACGCTCCCGCCACATTACAATATTGATGCAACGTATCAAGAGCCGTTCGCGTCTCTTTGAAGTTGTCTTTCGGGGTGGGGCGGGGCGGGGTGGGGGGGTTCAGGAGGGTGGGGGGTTCAGGGGGGTGGGGGGGTAGCGGGGAAAATTCCAAATGAAACGTTAAGGATGCGAGCGTGTTGGCCATGCATCTGGAATGGAATCCATACAGCAATAGATGATTTTGTGTTTAGTGGAGCAGCTCCCAGGAGTGTCAATATCAGAGGATTACAGCAAAACATGAAATTAGCATTCAGTCCCCATCCTCTACACAGCTACACGGAGCTCCTCGCCGTCTGTGAGTGTGTGTGTGTGTGTGTTTGTGCACGCATGCTTAGGCAACGATGCAAGCACTAACACAGACGCACGCATGCACACACACACAAACACTAAACGTTCAAGAAGGAAATCTAGGTTACATATAGTTAGGCCATTATTACATATTCCGTCCATAATATATACATTTGACTAAAAAGGGCCCGGCACACATCATGTGAATAATTAACCAGGGTACTAGGAGCACGAGTGACTAAAATCTGACTGGAAAAACTGTAATAGGAGAGGAGAGGGGGACAGAGGAGAGAGGGAGGAGAGGAGGAGAGAGGGAGGAGAGGAGGAGAGGAGGACAGAGGGAGGAGAAGAGAGGAGGAGAGATGGCGGAGAGGAGGACAGAGGGAGGAGAGGAGGAGAGAGGGAGGAGAGGAGGAGAGATGGCGGAGAGGAGGACAGAGGAGAAAAGGAAAGAGGGAGGAGAGGAGGACAGAGGAGAGAGGGAGGAGAGGAGGAGAGGAAAAGAAGAGAGAGAGAGGAGAAGTGGAGGAGATGAACACCATTATCGGTGTTGTTGGGAATGCTGAGGACAATTTCAATCAGACGATTCCGACCTATTCCAATCAGTTTATGGCTCCTCCACCATCGATCTGACCTGACCTTAAAAAGAAGAGATTTGGATTGGATAAACTCGCGGCGGTGGAAGGTTCATGACGGGTTTAGAAACATGCTATTCCCAGGCTGTCAAAGTATCTCTTCAATATGTCTTTGAGAATGACGCTTTTGTCTCTGGCTTTTGTTTTT
>NC_061068.1:11110933-11184709 GCF_021917145.1 Hypomesus transpacificus | reverse complement strand
TCCACGCGAGAGGCGTGTTCAGCCAACACCAGAGAAGCAGAAATAGCGATGTGATCTTCCTCCGCAACGGCACCAGGAACGTGGATCGTTCAAACGGCGCCTCTGCTCAGAGTGGAACCACCAGAGACCCTGAGTGCTTCGGAGGGAAGGGTTTGTCGGAGAGGCTGCTGCGTCTAATTGCTCGCTAGCGGACGCTCCTTCGAGCGCGCCGTTCCTGTGTTTTG
Organism: Hypomesus transpacificus; assembly: GCF_021917145.1. Classification (NCBI taxonomy): domain Eukaryota; kingdom Metazoa; phylum Chordata; class Actinopteri; order Osmeriformes; family Osmeridae; genus Hypomesus; species Hypomesus transpacificus. Next base: position 11,184,485 of record NC_061068.1, on the reverse strand, counting down.
ACCTTGATGAATTATCTGTCCTTATTGACAGCGCATGGATATTTCTTAAAAGCGGGGGCTAATGGAGTTCTGGTGAGATGATGAAATGCGTCGCGGCCTCCTGGATTAGCCCGGTCTGATCTCTCGGCAGCACGGAGCGCAGCAGCAGAGCGGCAGCCCTCATTATCATAAAGAACAGACGCGTGCGTGCGCTGGGTCCTGAGTTCCTGCGGAACCAGGGCCCCCATCCCATCCAACATATTGCACACCTCACACCTCCAACCTCACACATACAACCTCAACTCACACGTACAACCTCACACGTCACACCTACAACCCCACCTCACACATACAACCTCACCTCACGCCTACAACCTCACACATACAACTCACCTCACACCTCACACGTACAACCTCACCTCACACGTCACACCTACAACCCCACCTCACACATACAACCTCACCTCACGCCTACAACCTCACACATACAACTCACCTCACACCTCACACATACAACCTCACCTCACACCTCACACATACAACCTCACCTCACACGTACAACCTCAACTCATTTCACAACCTCACACCTACAACCTCACCTCACGCCTACAACCTCACACATACAACTCACCTCACACCTCACACATACAACTCACCTCACACCTCACACATACAACCTCACCTCACACGTACAACCTCAACTCATTTCACAACCTCACACCTACAACCTCACATCACACCTACAACCTCACACATAAAACCTCAAATCACACCTCAGTGTTTCCCACACATAGACTAATTTGTGGCGGTGCGCCACAGAATCAACACCGGCCGCCACACATTGCGTTTCGTAAACATTTTTTTTTATCGCTATTTAGGTAAAAACACGCAGCGTATTCGTTCAGCTGCATTTCCTTTCCCTGCTCTCCCTCCGTCTCTTTCACGCACGCGTCTTTCTCACATACACACACAGTCACTACGTCAGCACACGTTAGCAACGATGCATACGCCGTTCTAGTGAGACCGACAGCTACATCAGCGAGCCTTCAGCATTAGTGCCGTAGCTAAAGGTCTAGGAAAGTTGAGGCTACTTTTCGCTAGGTACCGACGGACATGTCTTAATCGAAGGTTCCCCTTCGTTGTTTTGGTGAGAAGTTTCAAGAGCTAGCTACTTACCCGGCGTCATGGAGCCGACCAGTTAAATAGTTATTTAGCACCCTGTATGCAGCGTCGCTACCTGCATATGCAGAAATTATTTGTTTGTTGTTGTTGATTGATTTTGTGAATTATTTCGACCCCCCCCCCCCGGTCTGACATGAAACAACACCCCCCCCCCCCCCCCCCCCCCCCCCCCGCCACATATAGCTTTCTAATCTGTGGGAAACACTGCACCTCACACATACAACCTCATGTCACACACCTAGTATCACCCCCCCCACACACACACAAACTACCACACCTCACACATCCCCCACACATACAGCCCCACCTCACCAAACTTCAACACAACCGTCCCTCTGGCGGAGGAAGGGAGGCTCCACTGAGATGCCTCACAGTAAGATGCCTTCAGCTTTGCCTGTTTCTGCTCACTCATGGCCAATTTACAGAGCTACAGTATGGCATGTGCTCCAACCATCATGCTTAACCTCCCACAATCAACTGTGCCTGCCATTTTACCATCATTAGATTTCACCTTTGGAGGGAAATTATTTACAATCACAACAACAGACAGGGTTAGGCTACCTCACCTTCCCAATGCAGCCCAAGCTCTAGAAGACCCCTTCTTAATGCTCAACCTTGATCTCCTTTATTCAATCATTACTGGGGGAAAAGGAGTTCTCTTTCTAAATAGGCTACAATTCAGGCTTCAAAAAGTATGGAGAAAACTAATGGAGATAGTCTGAACGACGATAAGTGTGCCATTTGTAAAAGGGAGGCTGGAGAATGTTCTTTCAGAGACTCAGCAAACCTCCACAGCGACCTTGTGTTATGTCAATGCCAAGAACTCATTCTAAACGGACATTGAAAAAGGAGATTTTTTGAAGACACTGTACAACTGGATCGCTGTGATTGCCGGATTAAGACAAAATCTTTGAGTATGAAAGCACCTAATCGAGCGCTCTGTGACCCGTCATACCGGAAACGTATTACTACAGTCGTTCAGCAGAGAAGTGACGAACAATATACAGTCTTATATAGTACATAACATCTGGTCATTTCTATGCAACAGTCAGTCATCCTTAAATGTCGGTCAGATTCTCAAGACAATACATCACACAGCCTCAGAACCTGATTTCACAAAGCTCCTTCCCCCTAGGACCTAGGTGATAAGAACTCTCCAAGTCAGGAAATCATAACTCCTTTCTGGGGTCCTTTCCAACCGAGTGTTAATAAATACAAACAATGGCCTCCCTATTCCTCACAATGGATTGCATACGATAAAAGATCAAACAGCTGGTTTATCAGCACATGACTGTACGGCTCCTTCTGAACCTTCCAATAACTTCCCTTCCAGGTCATGAGTATAGACTGACAGCATATAGGAAGTGCCCACCCTAAAAGATCTCCAGTGTACAGGGCGGTCAAACACCTTAATCCTTCACCCCTCTCTTGATCTGACTTGAACTAGTCTCAGGACTTTCATGAACAAAGGAGCTTTACAGTTTACCACTATTAAAACATATTTATCCAAAAATGTCCATAACAACATTTGATTTCAGAGGAAATTATGGATTTAGGATACCGACAACATTCCTTTCCAAATCCACTTTTCAGTTTCAACTTTGCCTCAACTTTGATCCGAGTGAAGTTTGCATCCGCCTAGTTCAACGTAAACGTCAGCTGAAAAACAGCAGCACCCAGATCACCACAACACAAACAGATCTTCTGGCTGACAATAATGGCGTTGACAAGTTGCTAAGGAATGATTAAAGCGACATTTGCAAGTTTGCAAGTGGCTAGCCTCCTGTATAGATCCTCCCGCCTGTTCCAAGTCCAGAATGAGACAATTGATTGCCGTCTAGTCTGAGGCTCGTGCACACGGATCTTGTCATGCACCAGGAAATGGACCGCATTCATCTTGCCCGACTGCAATAAAGCGCCCCGCCTCGAGATTCTATCCCCAAATAAATGCAGACTGATTGGTAAACTCATTCTAATATCAATTTCTATCTGGGGCTCTTTAAAAGGCAATCAGCATAGCTTCATCTCTGCTATATCATGTGCTCCTTCAGATGATGACACAGCACTGTCTCCCCATCACCCCCCCCCCCCCCCCCCCCCCCCCCCCCCCCCCCCCCCCCCCCCCCCCCCTCCCTACTGCATAATAGCCTGTTCCTATCAAGGCATCTGCAATGAATAATGCCACTAGTGAATGGGCTATTTAGCGCGTCTTGGCTCAGATAGGCCCGTCTCTCTGAATATTAATCTGGGATTTTACACTTCACACGCTTCTCTCAGGGCAGTGTCGTTCCTCAGGCGGAGAAGCGAGGCGCTCGCTGGATTCAGTCGAGCGGCTGGGAGAGGTAGGTTTCCTTTTCAGCTCTCGGGGGAAGTGACAACAGTGATTACCGACGACATTTAACTCCGCCGCCGACAAAGCCGACTTGAGACTTTCCTTTCACGATGTAGGCTCTCTCTCTCGTCCACACCGCCGCCAACTCAGACAGCATTTGAACGGAAGAAGCAGCGATTTCGAACGTCGTTCCACACAAAAGACGACACCTACTAGACAAGTCACATGGGGCGTCTTCACATCACAAGGACCCCTCATAAAAAAAAGCAGCAGTCAAGTTTAGGCCGTGGATTAAACAAGCTTTTGTTTTCGACCAAATTACCACCCCCCCCCCTTACCTTCCAGCCGCTGCCCGCCTCTCTGTAGTAAGGGAAGTTGTCGCAGATCCACTGGTAGATCTCGCTCAGCGTCATCTTCTTCTTTGGCGAGCTGTTGATGGCGAAGGTGATGAGGCTGGCGTAGCTGTAGGGCGGCTTGCCGTCCTTGTGCTGCTGGACCTCCTCCTGGTCCAGGGTGGTGTTGGGGTCCAGCAGGGCACTCTTCTTGCCCAGGCCCGGCCCGTGGGCCCCCTGGGCGTCCGCCTTCTGGATGGCCGCCCGCATGGTCAGCTGAGGCAGCCAATCCATGGAGGTCAAACTACTCTCCAGCTCCGACGTCATGGCGACGGCAGGCTGGGCTGGGCGAGGAGGAGGGGGGGTAGGGGGGGGGGGGGACTGCGGGGGGTGGATTGAGGAGGAGCGCGGGGAGGCGTGGCCAGGCGCGGGGGTTGGAGGGGTGGTGGTCGAGTGGGCCACTCCCCCGGAGCAGTGGTTCAGTTGGGCGGTGTCTGGGAGGAGAACCTGGGGGGGACAGAGGAGACGGCAGAGGGTCAGGACAGGATGCAGTCACCCCTGATGACCCCTTACACTCACACAGATAGTCTGCTGGGTTTCAATCTGTGGTGGCCGCCAATTCCAGTTCTCCATTGGAGAATGTAATACTGTCTGTGCCAAATGTGTCCCCCCCCCCCCCCCCCCCCCCCCCCTGCTCCCTTCATCCCTCCTCACTCCCTTCATCCCCCCTCTTCCTCCTCTCCCTGTTCCCTCTCTGCTGCTGACTCAGAGCTGCAGCTCCATCTGGGAGGTGGAGTACAAGTAGGGGAGTTGTTTTCACAACTGCCAGCCAAATGGGGGGACTGGCTCAGGAGGAATTCCTACTCTCTTTCTCCCCCCCGTCTCTCCCTCCCTCCCTCCCTCCCTTCCCCCCCCCCCGTGCGGAGCACTCTGCCGTATACAAGAGGCGCTGTGTCGTCGTGCCAACCGTCCTGTCCTGTCCGAGGCCCCTCCTGTTTGTCTGCTGACTGCACCACATGCAGCCTGGCTCTCTCTCTCTCTCTCGCTCTCGCTCTCTCTCTCTCTCTCTCTCGGCAAACTGCCTGCCTGCCTGTCTGACTGTCTGTCGGTCCATCTGCCTGCCCTTCTTAAAATAGCAGCAGAGGACAGACTAGAGTTACAAGCAAAGGTGAACACAGGCCAGACCGCCACGCAAAACAAGTGGCCTCATGGCCGAGAGACCATGCCAACGACTGAGGGCCCCAAAACATGAAAAACCGAAGAAATCCCTCACGTGTGCCTGTGTGTGCCGTGTTCCCAGTTGTAATAAATACCTTGCAGGCCCAAGAGAGTTTAAGCGATGGTAGGAATGTCCTCCAGTGAGAGACTGCAGAGTCGTAACCAACGGCTCAGCTCGGCCTCCACTTCCTGGAGGACCGCTGCTGCTCTACCTGCCTGCCCACTCCACGGTCTCTCTGTCGGACAGCTCAGATTAGGGGGAGTCATCATCACACGCGCCTCATTGCATTCAACAACGCACACTCATTCTCACACACACACACTCTGTACTGGTGTCAAACCTCAGGGAGACAGTAGGGATTGATCTTCTGTACATGTTCTGCGCGGTTTCTCAGCAGTGATGTTGCACTATACTTTGGAGGGGCAGCTGAAATGTTGATTTCCTTGAAAACCAACTCGGAACAGCCTTTCATCGCCAGGATGGTCAATGAATCTGACAGCGTGGCCCTGGGACTGGGCCTGGAGCTGTGGGTTTCTGAGGCCCTGCCCCTGGCCAGAGACCACGACCAGACACGGGAGGCCAACAGCAGGTTGATGACGGTTGCCCCAACCGGGGCTGCCGTGTGGGAACACCGCAACTCAGAGTCCAATAGCATCTGACCCCATCCTAATGATCCAGATGCTTGCTAATCTACCAGGTCCAGCAGGCGAGGGATAGAGGTGGGGGGGGGGAAAGAAAAAAAAGTATTGACGGAGAGAGAGAGAGAGAGAGAGAGAGAGAGAGAGAGAGAGAGAGAGAGAGAGAGAGAGAGAGAGAGAGAGAGAGAGAGCGCCTAGCTGTTTGTGACAGGCAGTGGCAGACATGATGAAAAGCTGGCTCGTTCTCTGGCTCCCTGCTCCTCTCTGGGTCTCTCACTGCACCACATTACCAATACACATCACAGGTTTCCAAATCCATAGTGCACGAGCATGTTAGAGGGAATAGGGAGGGAGGGAGGCATGAGAGAGGATGAGACTGTGTTGTTGGCACAGGTCCTGGCAGGGGCAGCTAGCCATGGCAGGGCATGCTGCTATCCAACGGTCACCAGTGACTATCAGCCCTCTCTACACTAACTCTCACCCCCACCACACACACATCCACACCCCCCCCACACACACACACAAACAGCCAGCTTCTGGCTTCGACCTGGGGCTTTTTCGACCACGTCCGAACTGGCGAGTGGGAGGGAAATGGGTTGTCACTCTTCAGTCACTTCAAACTCAAATGCGTTTGTCTCCCAGCATGGTCGGACTCATTTCTATCCAGGAGAGCCAGCTTGTTACTGCCAGCCCCTGAAGGATTACCAGCAGATTTGGTTCCCAAATAATAAATAAAAAAAGGATGGAGATCAAGTCTGTGTTCCTTTAATAGAATGTGATGGAACCTGCCAAAGACCGGGAGAGATCGTCATGGTGATGTGACCAAGGCAGGGGTTCTGCCTGGTGTGTCCCACCCCCCCACGAACCCACCCCCACCCACCCAGCCAGGTCTTGCTGACACAGGCAATGAGAGAATCTCTTCCAGATTACCATCTGATAAATCATGTCCTACATGGGGGAACTTGAGGACACCCCCACCTGTCCACCTCCCAGGAAGGTCAGAGTACCAACCTGCCTAGTCAATGGCTAACCAGACCACTTATCTGCAATTCACACATTGAATCCTCTTTTCCCAGCACCATGTCTGTGTTCACTCCTGAGCACCTGCGTCTGTCAGTCTGTCAGTCAGTCTGTCAGTCAGTCTGTCAGTCAGTCTGTCAGTCGGTCTGTCAGTCAGTCAGTCAGTCAGTCAGTCAGTCAGTCAGTCTGTCAGTCAGTCTGTCTGTCAGTCAGTCAGTCTGTCAGTCTGTCAGTCAGTCTGTCAGTCAGTCTGTCAGTCAGTCAGTCTGTCAGTCAGTCAGTCTGTCAGTCAGTCTGTCAGTCAGTCTGTCAGTCAGTCTGTCAGTCAGTCTGTCAGTCAGTCTGTCAGTCTTTCACTCTGTCTTTCACTCTGTCTTTCACTCTGTCTTTCACTCTGTCTTTCACTCTGTCTTTCACTCTGTCTTTCACTCTGTCTGTCTCACAGAGGCATCACACTTCTGGTTCTACTGTTTTATACAGACCCACACACGAGGTCTGAGCCAACTGACATCTAATTCAACACGTTTCCTCAAATATTTACACCACTGATGGTTTAAGGCCTAATGTTTTTAATGTACATGTCTTTGAGGGTGTGTGGGTGTGTGTGTGTGTGTGTATGTGTGTAAGTGTGTGTGGAGGGGAAGGAGTGGGCAGGGGGGGTTACGAGAAAGCAAGAGAAAAGAGATCCAAGGAAGATAACGTGTTAGTGTGTATATGTGTGTGTGTGTGTGTGTGTGTGGGTGTGGAGCTCGCTGTGACAGAGATCTTCCTGTGGTGGGATGGTAACTTGGCAGGGGAGACTCAGGGAGCTGCTAAGCAGAGCTCCCTCTGCTACACTTCAGGATCTGGCACAGACACACGCTCTCACAACAACAACAGTGATGTAACCTGGTAACAGGCCGCTGGCATCCCCCCCCCCCCCCACCCACCACCACCCCCGATCGAAACCAAGGCCATACCTTCCATATCAACAGCCTGTTCTTGCTGCCGGAGAAGCCCTTGTTTTCTTAACGATTGCAAGGGGGAAAAACAGGGAGGGGCAGTCTGGGAACTCCGCCCCCGCTCACCTGCCCCCCCCCCCCCCCCCACCCCTCCGGGTCAAAGGGAGATTCCTCACTTTTTCCAGGCCTGGAGGCTAACGGTGGCTTACCGTGCTATTTTTGGAACCAAACAAAGAAAAAAAAAATATACAACAACATGATATTCAAAATAGAGACACGCATCGTTGGCTATTGTGTGTGCCTGCCTGCTCCTGCACGTGAGGGGGGGCGGGGGTGTCGTCAACGCCTCGAGACCCGTCTTCCAAACGCACGGAAAAAATATATATAAATAATACGGAATGGGGTACGGGCGGTGCCAAGGCAACGGCTTATAATGTCAGTCTTCCCTCTCAATTAAAGGCTTAATGGCTGTGCTGTAGCCAGCCGCGGGAAGACGGCATTAATAACCCAGTCCTTTACTCGCAGTTTTAGGATGTGTCAATTATGGCTGCGCTGCTCACACCGTTGAGCACATTGTTCACATTACTGCAGCCTGCAGCCGGGCGCTGAGCAGGGCCGTGTCTGCAAATAGCTGCTGACTGGCTGACTGGCGGGCTGGCTGGCTGGCTGTGTGTGTGTATGTGTCTGTGTGTGTAAACATGCGTGTGTGTGTGCACCTCTTAGCTCCCCCTTGCTCATTCAGTCCAATCCCCCCTGTGGCTGAATAAATCAACTCCATAATTATTCTGCCAATCAAGTGGGGGGCTGTAGCCGTGGGCAAGCTAACGCTACACACAGAAATACACAGAGAGACACACACACACATCTATATAAATGTGGCCTGCGGCACCAAGGTCAAGAGTAAAGACCAATAGGCAACCTGCTCCTGAATTCTACTGGACCCCAGAGATAACGTCTAGTCACTGCTGGCTCCAGAGATCACCTCCTATCACATCTGGCTCCAGAGATCACCTCCAATCACATCTGGCTCCAGAGATCACCTCCAATCACATCTGGCTCCAGAGATCACCTCCTATCACATCTGGCTCCAGAGATCACCTCCAATCACATCTGGCTCCAGAGATCACCTCCTATCACATCTGGCTCCAGAGATCACCTCCAATCACATCTGGCTCCAGAGATCACCTCCTATCACATCTGGCTCCAGAGATCACCTCCAATCACATCTGGCTCCAGAGATCACCTCCAATCACTGCTCGCTCCAAAGACACAGCGTACTATGGAGCTGAGCACCACCGGGGTTGGAGGGACAGATAGAGGGATTAGTTCTTGCCAAGTAGGCTTGGCTCTAACGGACAAGCCCTTTGGAAGGCCTAGCAGCCAGGGCTGGAGTTAGTGGTGCCCTCGGCTGCCTCCCAGCAGTCTGCAGCCTGCTGCATGACAATATCCCTCCCTGTCCCCAGCTGTCCAGCGAGACTGTGGCCAGTGTTCTCTGGGAGGGGACCTTGAAGCGTCCGCAGGCGGAGTCAAGGGGCGTGCTGACCGTCCAGATCCAGACGGATGGAGCGGTAATTACGCCTTTTGAAGAAAAGGGTTGTGTGTGCGTGTGTGTTGAGAGAGAATCTTTCTGCTGTCTGCCTTCCCTTAGCGTGAGTGCCAAGGAGTTGGGAGCCAAACGCGCATGCGCGTTGGGGCACGCACACACGAGGGCGCAACACACAAGGTCCCTCAGCTCATTGTGCAATCTGCAGGGCCTCACCAAACCACAATGAGCATTCAAGTAATTCAATAAGCTCTTCCAATGAATTTGAGCGGTGATCAGTAGCTAGGGTGGTTCTACCTCTCTCCGTCCCTAACAGCTTGGCTGGGAGGGGCTGGGGCTCTTTGTGTTGGGAGCGGCGGGGGTGCCCTGCCACACCGACCATGCGAACCCAATTACCCCGGTCCCCTGGCCCAGAGGCCCACATTAACACACACTCCCCCTGGGAGGCCGAGTCCACACCAGCCTGGCAGCCTGCAAGAGACGAGGGAGGGGGGGGGGGGGGGGGGGGAGGGGGGGGGAGGGAGGGGGGGGGGGGGGGGGGAGGGGGGAAAGAGAGAGAGAGAGAGACAGAGAGAGAGAGAGAAGGGCGGTAAAACAGGGAGAAAGACAGATGGATAGAAAGAGAGGGAGAGAGTCTGAGAGAGTTAAAGAGAAAGAGAGAGAGAGAGAGAGAGAGAGAGAGAGAGAGAGAGAGAGAGAGAGAGAGACTGGTGCTACTGCTGCGGAATCACAAATAGACCACTTAAGGCTCAGTGGTGGCAGAGGCGTTTCAGTGGCATTCTCAGTGGCAGCCTTTCCTCATCAGCATTCCCCCGGCCCCGTCCGAGGCCACAATTAAATCCTGAGCCGGGCTTCAGGAGAGGCAGCAGCCAGGTAGGCTGGACCCCCGGCCCTGCTCTCCGTCCTGGAGCTGCCTAAGGCTGTCTGAACACTGGGCAGCAGCGCCCAGAGGGAGGGGATGAGGGAAGAGGGGTTATGAAATTCAAAAAGACAACGATCTTGCAGTATTCGTTTGCAGTGCTCCAGTCCAACGCTACACGGCCCGTTGTGCCTCCCCTCCTCTTCTATCCTCTCCACACGCCGCCGTGCTCAAGTGGGACAGAAACACTTTACCAGGAAGAACCTGTCACACCATGACTACCTCGAACTACTGTCTGGGTCACACACAGCTAGAGGGCCAGACCCTAAAGAGACACATGTCAAGACAGGGACAGTGACCACCACACACACACACAAACAAAGCCATACAGAGACTGAATGACACAAGGAAGGGGACACAGACCAGTGATTGAAGATTCAAGGCGATCAAACTGTAATTTGGCGGACAGTAGCTCCTCTAAAGGTGATAGTGGATCTTAGACAGTCCACACCAGAGACAGCAGAAGTGTGGGGGGAGGGGGGTGGTGGGGGGAGGGGGGCATAATTAAAACCCATTTAGCTTTTTAATCAATATCCAATCTCTCCCAAATAATGAACAGCATATTAAAGAGTTGACTGGCAGACAGGGCTGCTGCGTGATGTCATTAAGCTGTAGGAACGCTGCAGGATGTATGGGCTCTCCGCTCGCACCCACGGACTCACGCTCCTTCAACGCTCTGTGGTCGCCCTCACGGACCAGGGCTAACAGTGAGCGGGGCTAACAGTGAGCGGGGCTAACAGTGAGCGGGGCTAACAGCGAGCGGGGCTAACAGCGAGCGGGGCTAACAGCGAGCGGGGCTAACAGCGAGCGGGGCTAACAGCGAACGGGGCTAACAGCGAACGGGGCTAACAGCGAGCGGGGCTAACAGCGAGCGGGGCTAACAGCGAGCGGGGCCAACAGCGAACGGGGCCAACAGCGAGCGGGGCTAACAGCAAGCGGGGATAACAGCGAACGGGGCTAACAGCGAATGGGGCTAACAACCAACCATCACAGGGTCCACATTGACACTCACTAACGGACTACAAAGAACACAGAAACAACCTGAGGTCAGTGTGTTGCTTTCTGTCATTGGCTACTATAAACCTCATAATACAGAGTGCGCACATTACACAGAAACAGACGCGTACACACACACACACAAATCAGGTCTGAGCCTTCATGGTCCAACCAGGAGGGGCTGCCACCAGTCATAAAGCCATGTGCCCTTTCCCCCGAAACAATCATTCCAGTGCATTTGTGGTTGCACAACAGCACGGAGCAGGCCAGATTAGAGGATTAAGTCACAGGTCAATAGTTTCATCTTTTGTTGGCGCTGCAGCTTAGCCTCTGCTCTGCTAAGACAATGTAGCTGTTTGGCACCAGAGTGTCTTTTAGCACAGCCAGGCTAGCTGCTGCTGCTACTACTAGTCGGGTGGCTGAGTGGTTAGGAAATCGGGCTAATAATCAGAAGGTTGCCGGATCGATTCCCGACCGTGCAAAATTACGTTGTGTCCTTGGGCAAGGCACTTCACCCTACTTGCCTCAGGGGAATGTCCCTGTATTTACTCTAAGTCGCTCTGGATAAGAGCGTCTGCTGAATGACTAAATGTAAATGTACTACTACTGCTAATGTAACTGGGCTCTGTGTGTGTGTCTGACAAATACAGACGCATCACAAAGTGGCCTCCTCTTTCAGGGTTCCAAATCACTGTCAGGAGAGAGTGGGTGGGGATGAGAGAGAAAGAGAAAGAAAGAGAGAGAGAGTATGAGAAGGGGAAATGTGTTCATCCACAACCAACAGTTTGCTAGTGTTTTTCAACTTCAGACAAGGTGAACCCCTGCAATGGCTAGCACAGCTTTATGGGCCCTAGTCACAAAAGATGAACCCCTGCTATGGCTAGCACAGCTTTATGGGCCCTAGTCACAAGATGAACCCCTGCTATCGTAGCCCAGCTTTATGGGCCCTAGTCACACAAGGTGACACAGAGTTTGCGCCACAGTCATCTGTGGAATTTGACTGTTGCTGACGTGGGCTGCTATGGCCAAACTGTACCTGGTCATAAATTCCTCCCACATTCTCTGGAAGCCTTCCATGCTAATTTGCAGCGGCTGCTCCTATTCTGCTACATAAACAAGTCATGCTAGCTAGCTAGCTAGCTCTGTGGGAGGTAGCCAGCTAGCTAGCTCTGTGAGGTGCACTAGCGCTCTAAAGGAATATAACTCTAGCTGCTCTGAGAAAAAACTACTTCAGTTAGATGTTGTGGGAAACTAGCGACGGTAGTCATCAAGACAGAGGAAAAAAGAGGGTCTTAAAGGGGGCAGGAGCTCAGACTAAAACTACCCATTGTTCATCTTTGGAAAATAGCACCACGGGCACGTGAAAGACTGCCTGAGAAAGCTTAGGGGGATCATACACACCTTTCATGGTCTATACCTGTCTTTCAACAGGTCTGTTCCAGGTCATTTCTATTAATTTGGTTACCAGGAGACCACATTATTTATATTTGGGGCGTGTGAGAAGACAGGTTATAGAGAGTCATTGTTGTGTTAGACTACGCTGGTGAAATACCTAAAGGGCAAAAAGGGATTCATCAGCATGTCATTATACAGTTACATGCAAGGTAGGACAACTCTCTCTTCCTCTCTCTCTCTGTCGCGCACACACACGCAGGCAGGATATTTATCACAATACCAACACATGGATCAAACGTAGCTTTAGGTGCTGGAGAGGTGTGAGATTTTAAGATAATTGAACAAAATTTCTCTCCAAAATTGACACAATAAGTCAATTCGGCACGAGTCTTTCACACCATCAATGTCAGACAGAACTGCAGCCATCACTGAGGATCTGATTAGTGAACCTGGGGTCAACTAATCCAATTGTGTTATGTCTGTGACTGTAAAGTGTTAGGGGTGAGGCAGGGTGAGGGGTGAAGATAGATGGGTGAGGCAGGGTGAGGGGTGAAGGTAGATGGGTGAGGCAGGGTGAGGGGTGAAGGTAGATGGGTGAGGCAGGGTGAGGAGTGAAGGTAGATGGATGAGGCAGGGTGAGGGGTGAAGGTAGATGGGTGAGGCAGGGTGAGGGGTGAAGGTAGATGGGTGAGGCAGGGTAAGGGGTGAAGGTAGATGGGTGAGAGGTGAAGGTAGATGGGTGAGGCAGGGTGAAGGGTGAAGGTAGATGGGTGAGGCAGGGTGAGGGGTGAAGGTAGATGGGTGAGAGGTGAAGGTAGATGGGTGAGGCAGGATGAGGAAGGGTGAGGCAGGGTGAGGGGTGAAGGTAGATGGGTGAGGCAGGGTGGTTTGCAATTTTTTCCCTCGTGAGGAACACTGAGGGAGTCAGATAGCTGAGTGGTTAGGGAATCGGGCTAGTAATCAGAAGGTTATCAGTTCGATTCCCGGCCGTGCGAATTATGTTGTGTCGTTGGGCAAGGCACTTCACCCTACTTGCATCGGGGGAATGTCCCTGTACTTACTGTAAGTCGCTCTGGATAAGAGCGTCTGCTAAATGACTAAATGTAAAATGAAAATGTAACACTGAGTCATATCATTCCCCCACTTCCCCTCTCAAAGACTAAGGGCTACAGAGCTACAGACGGGCTTAAAACCCCATGGAGCCACTCAAGGAGGCCTACCTTGACTTTATCCGAGTCCGCGACACTGCCCCTTTAACAAGGATCTTGGAATACACTCCAGTCTCTGTGATTTCCTGGGCTGGCAGCCTCCAGAGTCATCCTGTCAGTCAATGGTAGACGAGGTGGTTGTTAGCTGCCAATCGATATGCCCAGCTCATCACAAGTCCAGTCTATAACATTTATCCCACCATGGTTGGCCATAGATTTCACTGCAGCCTTTTTGACAGCATGAAATCTACTGACTGTAGGAGAGGTGTGCAAGTACACGTTTTGCATGGCGACGCAGCAAAAATATGCAGGGTGTGTCGTCAGCCTTTCCAATTGAACTCGGCGCAAAATAAATTGCATTTGGTGATTTAGACGTGGATCCAACTGGACAATGGAGGGCTTAGTGCTGTGTGGTTACCTTTCAGGGATCCTTTTCCAGCTGCAGCGCAGGGGGGAGGAGGTACAGGCCTCCCCACATCTCCCACAACCCCACACTGCAGCATCTCAAACCAGGACAAGCACTGCCTGCTCTCCTCACTGTTCACCTCCTTTCAGACGGTACTCGTTTCTCCACGAGAACGCACGCGCACAAACACACACACACACACCTTAAACACACGCACACTAGGACCTGAACACGCACACCTTAAAACGCATGCACGCACGCCCACACCCCTTATATACTATAAAACAAACACACATACTGCACACGCACCAACAAAGTACACACCATCCCTATACTGTACACAGTGCTCATTACAGCGGATTTCCAGGGCAGAATGAGAAGACATGAAACAGAAGTCCCACTGGCTGTCTGTCTGTCTGGCTGCCTGCATGCCTGCACTGAGGAGAGCTTCCCTCCTCTGACAGAGAGCTTCACTTCAGGCCCCAGACACAGCCGGCACAGTAAACAAACACAGGCGGCAGCGGCGGCTTCCTGAAAGCGAACATATATAATGCGCGCACGCTAGCTGTTGTGTATGGGTATGAAACACTCCAGAGCTCAGTACAATGTCATTCCCACCAGGCTCTGCATCGCTGTGTTGCATTCCTGCACACTGCAGAGAGGCCCGCAAGAATGGAATACATCAAAAGTTTTCAGTGGCCAGCGTTCAGCGGCCTCGACGAATACAGAACCCTGGAGCACACAGACGGGCACTTCCTAACCAGCTCCACGAAGCTGGGCGGGAGAGGGACGGAGGTGTGCGTTCTCGGACACAGGAAGGAACAAACAGCTCCTTATCCATTCGTCTCCGTTTGCGGTGAGGTCGCATGGCCGAGAGAACGACCACGATCATTCCTCCTGAGCACGTCGCAGCCTCAGGTAGCTCCCTCTCTTCTGTCCAGCGCGAGACAGTCATTACAGTTTTATGACAGCCTAAGCATGAGAAAGCATGCGCTGGTCAAGGGCAAGCTGAGCTGTACAGGTCAATAAAACTCCCCATAGCTCTCCAGGGCCCACTCTTTCTGTTATTCCGTTTCTGTCTCCATCTTTTCTGTTTCATCTTTCCCTCTCCTTCCATATGACTCTCTCTATCTTTCCCTCTTCTACCTCTCTCGCTATCCCCCTCTCTCTCTTCAGGGCTTCTGTAGAACAAAGGTGAGGGAGGGATGATGGAGAGGTGTCATGGGTGAACTGCACACACCACACATCAGATGGACTAGGGGAAGTAGTCTTGAACCATTCAAAAATATTGTAAAAAAAAAAAATAAAATAATCTCCAATGCAGGCATATGCCTGTAGGCAACACGGTAGTATTGAGTTACCTCTGGAATACCCAATGAAACAGTATCAGCCATAATAACCTTTGCGTTCAGCGTTGCGGTGCGCTGTGAAGCCACGTGCCTCGTTATGTTCTGGTCATGGCAAACATGACAAGACCCTCCTGCTAGCTACATGAGCACATTTTTTGAATGCCTAAGCGCTGTTGCTCAATTAGAGAGAACCATTTTTATTTTGCCACTTTTGCTAAAATAAGAAAAGCTAAAAAATTCCCCAGTTCCCTCTCGGCCTCCTCCATATGAGGTGCTTTTGTTTGCGATGACTCACTTGGCGAAAGTGGCGTGTCATGTGGCAACATGACTCACAAATCAGAGAGAGGAGCAGAGCACCGAGGACCAGGAGAGCACAGATAAGGAGAGGAGAGACAAGGAGAGGAGAGACAAGGAGAGGAGAGACAAGGAGAGGAGAGACAAGGAGAGGAGAGACAAGGAGAGCACAGACAAGGAGAGGAGAGACAAGGAGAGGAGAGCACAGACAAGGAGAGGAGAGCACAGACAAGGAGAGGAGAGCACAGACAAGGAGAGCACAGACAAGGAGAGGAGAGACAAGGAGAGCACAGACAAGGAGAGGAGAGACAAGGAGAGGAGAGCACAGACAAGGAGAGCACAGACAAGGAGAGCACAGACAAGGAGAGCACAGACAAGGAGAGCACAGACAAGGAGAGCACAGACAAGGAGAGCACAGACAAGGAGAGCACAGACAAGGAGAGCACAGACAAGGAGAGCACAGACAAGGAGAGCACAGACAAGGAGAGCACAGACAAGGAGAGCAGGGCACAGACAAGGAGAGACAAGGAGAGGAGGAAATCGGAGTTGTGCAGAACTATACTGTTGCAGACAACGGACTTCTAGTCCCCAACCATGGCGGACCCTTCAGCTCTCCACCAGGCCAGCCAGCCAGAGCAGAACCGTTCCTCCCCTCACGCTCACTTCCTCTTTACAGACCTGGTCTGGCAGCACAAGCTGATTTCAGCTACTCACCTGCTTGCTTAATCCTACCCTGTTATATCAGATCTGAGGGAGGATCATGGTAGGGAACAGCATGGTCCAAAGGCTCGATGCTAAGACGGTTTTAAATCGAGCCAAAGCTGCATTCATCTGACAACATTTCAGCCAAAGCGCTGAAATTCATCAGACACGTTCAGAGACGGTCCTCCAAAGACTAATTTGTCGGCCTGGAGAACAAGATGTAGAGCTCAGCAGGCTCCGTTTAACAGGATGGAGATTATTGACAATTTTCTCCTTTTGTCAGGGATGGAACATAGCTCCGGAGCTCCCAGAGACTCGCACAAAAGACCCCAGAAGCATCATCCATCAGCCCAGCCAGGACACTGCCGGGTGTGTGGAGACTGATCTCTGCAGCCGCGATGCCAGTTAGCAAAGAGAGCACATGAGGTCTTTAAAGTCCCAGACGCATCCGCCCCTGCTTTGACTCACCCCCCCGCTGCTGAGTGTCACCCCCCACGGCCCTCCGGCTTTCACAGCCCCCCCTCCGCCTCGGGAGCCCTAATAGGGGGAAGGAGACAGTGAGGGAAGTGAAGGCATCACAGCCTTTTTAGAAGCTGAAATAAACGAGTGAACACACAACCCGGGGCGGGCGGGCCGGGGGGGTTCCAGGGAGTCGGGCCGAGCGGGGACGATCGTGGCACGACGATGGCGGCAGCTTCCAAAAGAACAGACATATCAAAGCGGGCGCGGGAACCTCGCAGAGGGGAGGAGAGCAGCGGAGACGCCGCGACACACAGCTTGTTTCTGCTTCAATGAAAGACAGCACGGTCACCAAAAAACAGAGAAAAGAAGAAAAAAATAACACACACTAAAAAAGGAGCAATTAGCGGTTAAAGTTGAAATGATGCCCCCGTTGGAAAACTACATTTTTCGAATCAAAAAAACTCGGCTCATCTCCTCTGACTGATCGTGAAGACTTTGATGTTGCCCTCGCTTTCTCTTCAGAGATGCTGTTGCTAACAAGGCTTATGGGAGATAACTCGGCTCTTGATCCTGTCCCCTTCCTACAGCCTATAACGCCTGCAGTACTTTATCAAGACATTTAGGACTCACTTGCCGTAGTTGAACAGTGACAGCTCGGTCCAGGTCGAATGGATTTCTGACCAACAATGGCACGTGTTTTGTGTGAACAAAAACTAACTATACGACAAAGCGAAGTCTTGTCAAGACAAAGATGAAAATCCTAACGCCTGGCCTGGGACACACTGGCTGCGAAGCGCCGCGAATAGCTGCGAAGGGCCTGGAAGCGCCGCCTTTTTTCTTTCGGCGCCCATGTTATCACCGGCTGGCAGTGTGGCGCGCCGCGAAACACCGCGATTTGCTCGAGCTCTCCAGCGATTGTTTCGGCAGCAGGTCGAATTTTTTCGCGAGACGCTTGCGAAATCGGCTGCAGGACAGGGGCGTAGCCACAGGTAGGCACAGGCCTACCCAATTTGTTGTAAGGCTTACCCCAAAACGAAAATATCTCTGAAAAATGGTGCACCGGGTGCACATCGCAAAGTAAATAAGAAAAAAACGTAAAAGATGCCTATCCATATTTTTCTAGGCCTACCCAAAAATATTATTCTGGCTACGCCCCTGCTGTAGGATGATAAAATACACCATATTTTTTATATATTTGAATAAAAAAAAACATGTTATTATGATTTTAATAAATTAATTGTAGACTATGGTGAACATTTGTAAAGTTGTAAACTTTAATTATTTTATTAAATATTACTTAGGCCTACGTACTTACCAATATTATCCCTATATAATTTAAGCTACCTGACTGCACAATGTTGGTAAAGAACGGCCGTTCCATGTGGTTACCCTGATACAAACGAATGAAAATAAACAGATTGATCTGTTGAGCCAGCATGCCCGTAGTTGTTTCAGAACGGTCTGTCTATTGGCAGAGATAAACGAGTTATCACGCGTTGCACACAACACACGCGTGCAGACATAGCGAGAGGGAACCCCCAAGTCGATTTTGAAAATCAGCTGAGAAATTCAAGGAGATCGAGGACATCAAATTAATTGTCGAAGTTGAAAAGCACAGGGAGTTGTATGACCCCCAGCACCAATTTTACAAGGACAACGTAAAGAAGGATCAATGCTGAGATGCTGTTGTTGGACTAATACGTTTCCTAAATATAGCCTATGCCATGTTTATGTACCATATCAGCGCTACATGTGAAAACGGAAAGCTCAGAGGTTAAAGACTTGATGACCCGCGCGGAGAAATGTGTGTCTGGTGTGAACTGTTTCGCGCCATTCGTAGCCGATTGTGGCGCTTCGCAGCCGGTGTGTCCCAGGCGTAACGCTCTGACTGGCAACCCGCCTAATTGGATATGCGGCACAACAACAAAAACCATGCAATTACAGATGCTGACGGGACTTGAATGAGTTGAGAAGCTGACATTTGTGGAACTGGCGCGAGAATAAGCTAATATCAAACTCAATAATTTTGCTGCTAATGAGACATCAAAGTTGAGATGTTAGCTGACTAGCTCGCGCAGAGCGGCAGCGGTGGAAAGCTCTGGGAGGTGACTGCCGTGTTCGAGACCCAGGGCTGCTGCATTCCCCCATCCACGTCCTGAAAAACGCTTCAACTACATTTTGATTGACTCACATTTACCCCTCCCCCTAGCTGTATTCTATGAGAACGAAAAAAAGAAAATGTTAGAAGTAGGTCATTCAGTCTCCTGTGAGTCATGGATTCTGGCATTAGACAGGTAGGAAGAAGAAGTCAGAGAACAAGCAGATGCTAAACCCACTAACAATTATCGGCATCTAATGGGGATGCTGTATGAATATACACAGTAGTTATCAGGTTTTGCACAAACTTGTGGAATCCATTCATGCTGTCATAAAACAAAAGTGGGATTTAACAAATACTAAGATTTTCTGAAATTCCTGCAAACGGTTCAGCTTAAAATTGTTCAAAAAGTGTGTATTGCATTGGCAACAAATGCTAAATATAATTATCTTGACAAGTGGTCACAGATGTTTGGACCCTATTGTCAATCAATACGGACAACTGTTGGATAAGCAATATGAAAGCCACATGGTTCAGTTTCACGTCAAAACGAACAAGCCATTGGATGAGGGTGTAAAGGGGAGTGTGATGTTAATGATCAGACAGGGGCTACGGAATCCTGCATAGTCATACAATAAAGCTATGAGTAAGTTATATAGCCAAAGGTGTATGCTCTGTGTGTGTGCTTAATGAGGACTTTCAGTGTTTCCCACAGATTAGAAAGCTATATGTGGCGGGGGGGGGGGGGGGGGTGTTGTTTCATGTCAGACCGGGGGGGGGGGGTCGAAATAATTCACAAAATCAATCAACAACAACAAACAAATAATTTCTGCATATGCAGGTAGCGACGCTGCATACAGGGTGCTAAATAACTATTTAACTGGTCGGCTCCATGACGCCGGGTAAGTAGCTAGCTCTTGAAACTTCTCACCAAAACAACGAAGGGGAACCTTCGATTAAGACATGTCCGTCGGTACCTAGCGAAAAGTAGCCTCAACTTTCCTAGACCTTTAGCTACGGCACTAATGCTGAAGGCTCGCTGATGTAGCTGTCGGTCTCACTAGAACGGCGTATGCATCGTTGCTAACGTGTGCTGACGTAGTGACTGTGTGTGTATGTGAGAAAGACGCGTGCGTGAAAGAGACGGAGGGAGAGCAGGGAAAGGAAATGCAGCTGAACGAATACGCTGCGTGTTTTTACCTAAATAGCGAAAAAAAAAAATGTTTACGAAACGCAATGTGTGGCGGCCGGTGTTGATTCTGTGGCGCACCGCCACAAATTAGTCTATGTGTGGGAAACACTGACTTTATTGAACCTAGGCTCGGTCTACACGCTGTCCAAAGTCTTGTAGCTTACATTTTTCTCATTCTCACACTAGCCTGGGTTGACTCAGACCACATTCCTAGAGTGGTTTCAGCCACGACCAGGAACCTCTCCAGAGCAGACGGTGGAGCCTGGGTGAGACAGGCCTGGGTCAGAGGCACAGGAGTCAGGGACATGGAGGTTGGGGCATGGGGGCTGGCATCCAGTGGGATGTATGACTCAGGCAGCTTCAGCTTCCATAACCTGAAGGAAGCCAGTCGGTAAGCCAGTCAGAAACCCTGACCCTGCAGAGCTGATTGGCATGCCTCTCGTCGTATCGTAAACACTGAATTACTTCCTTAACTACATCAAGGGCCATTGGCAGAACCCCCACCTTGACGGATCTGCCCCCAACCCCCGCCTTCAGGCCTCTCACTCATCCACCCTGAGGGAGCAGCACAGCAGGCCAGAGGAAGTATGACTCACACCAGAAACAAGATGCATTCTTAAGAAACCTCCACTGACGGGGTGTTTGCTAAGCAGTGAAGACCAGCGCTACTTAACTCCTGGGAGAAAGTGAGAGAGAGAGTGAGCTAGGGAGAGAGGGAGTGAGTGAGGGAATGGGTGAGTGAGAGAGGGAGGGAGAGACAGAGGAAGAGAGAGAAAGCAAACAGAGAGGTAGAGCGGGAAGGAAAGAGTGAGTGTGTGAAAGAGAGAACTGGAGAGACAGAAACCCAAGCAGTGGGAGAGGGAGGGGAGGGGTGAAGGAAGAGAGTCATCACTCATTCTGTCAGTCGGCGCTCCACAGATCAACCTTTCCTCCAGCTCCACAGAGAGATTCCTTGGCTTCTTTCTTAGGTTTTCTGAATCACACACACATCGTCTGCACACAGTGGAGCTGGCTACATCAACCTATAGTGTTGACCTTCTGACTTTCACAAAATCTGCTGGATAAAGTCATTTTTTGCTGAGCTGGAAGAAGGTGATCATGACTGAAGGACAGGCTGGGGTGAAGAGATACATTAATCACTGACTTCAGACATCTGGCCCAAGACACACACACACACACAGCAGTGACCCAATTGACCCACTTAGCTCTAGCCTTCCTAATCAGGCTTCAGAGAACTGACTTAATTAAAACTAACTCTGACTGATTATCCTCAACAGGCAGGAGGTTCTGTCTGGGGGGGCGTTCACAATACACTTCCACCTGCAGTTACCACACACAACTCACGCACAAACATATCCCCTCACACACATGGTGTACATGCATGCACACCCATGGCCAATTGTGTCAACATATGGCACAAAAACGATTTGATCCCAGCTAGGTTGAAGGTTTTAATAATAGGCCTACATACATATTCAGTCTTTAACAAGAGAACTCGTAACTTTGTTTTGTGTGTGTGTGTGTGTGTTTGTGGGGGGGGGGGGGGGGGGGGGGGGGGGGGCGGCTGAGATATCCCCCTCCTTAAAAGTCACTGACCATCTTCAGAAGGTTACAAAGCTCCTTCACTTGGAGGTGAAATTAGCATTCGCCGAGAGTGCATAAGCTAGCCACTGTAATTAAAATGGATGCTAAATAGTATGATGAGAGCCCCATTATCATCACTTAAGCTGTGTAAGCTTAGCGAAATCCATTCCCAGCACACAGCTCACTTGCCTCCGCAGAGCCTCAATCATATATCACTGGATTGTACTGAGCATAACCCCACCAATGAGACAAGGAGGAAAAGACCTCTTCTGAAAATGGCCTCCAGTGTCAAGGATATGGGGCCGGGTAGGATACAATACGCAGTAGGTCTAAGTAACTTCTTATTCAAGTATGATTCATGAATCCTTTAAGGTATTTAGTAAAGGCACACCTACATGACGGACTATAATGTGTAGACTAGCAGTGTTAAAGTTATATTATTAAAACAAGTCAACTGTACGGCGAGTTAAAGGCTAGATCATAGTCTAATCTGAGGAGGTCTAGCTCCCTACAGTTGAAGTAGATGTTTGTTTCATCCAACCATGATCCACTTTGGTACAAATGTAAATCAGTGCAATAACCAGATGAGTTCAACTCCACAGGTTCAGTGATCCATGTCTGTGATTGATTTAGATTTTGACGGCTCGAAAGACACACACACACACACACACACACACACAGGGAGAGAAAGAGAGAGGGGAAAGTGAAAGACTTCAGAATTCAAGATTCAGTATGCCAGGCAGTATTTGGCTGCTATAGATGAATAAAAAATGAAAGCGTGGTTCTCTCTCTCCCTCTGTCCCTCCTTCTCTCTCGCCTCTGAGAAGGATGAGAGAGGAGGGGGTGCGTTTGAAAACTCGGAACAAGCGCTGCATCCCCACATCCAGTCCTATACAGCATGGGGCTCTTTAAAAATTCATTAATTTACAGCAAAAATAGATTAAAGCACCAGTGTTTCCCACAGATTAGAAATCTAATTGTGGCGGGGAGGGGTGGGGGTTGTCAGACCGGGGGGGGGGGGGGGGGGGGGGGGGGGGGGGGTCGTGTCGTAATAATTCCTTCGTTAATAATTCGTTACACAGTTAATTTGTTAATAATTTGTTACATTCACACCTTCACAAATTAACAACAACTAACATCATTTCTGCATTATGCATGTAGCAACGCTAGTGGTAAACAACTATTTAACTGGTTGGCTCCATGACGCCGAGTAAGTAGCTAGCTCTTGAGACTTCTCACCAAAAGAACGAAGGGGAAACTTCGAGTACTGTAAGTCGCTCTGGATAAGAGCGTCTGCTAAATGACTAAATGTAAATGTGAGTAAGGTACTTAGCGAAAAGTAGCCTCAACTTTCCTCGACTTTTAGCTACGGCACTAATGCTGAAGGCTCGCTGATATCTGTCGGTCTTA
This sequence comes from Hypomesus transpacificus, assembly GCF_021917145.1. Taxonomy (NCBI): domain Eukaryota; kingdom Metazoa; phylum Chordata; class Actinopteri; order Osmeriformes; family Osmeridae; genus Hypomesus; species Hypomesus transpacificus. The sequence continues at coordinate 11,161,284 of NC_061068.1, read as the reverse complement.
CTAGAACGGCATGTGTATGCATTGTTGCTAACGTGTGCTGACGTAGTGACTGTGTGCATATGTGGGAAAGACGCATGAGTGACAGAGAGACGGAGGGAGAGCAGGGGAAAGGAAATGCAGCTGAACGAATACGCTGCGTGTTTGAACCTAAATAGCGATTAAAAAAAAATGTTTTACGAAACGCAATGTGTGGCGGCCGGTGTTGATTCTGTGGCGCACCGCCACAAATTAGTCTGTGTGTGGGAAACACTGAAAGCACCCAGCTGAGCAAAACTCCAAATATGTGGCTGGAACAACATGGCTGCTAAATCATCTCCCTCCAAGCCTGGGGGCTTGGTCCCTCAGTAGAAGGCCTGGACAGCTTTCACCTCACAGCACCTTGAGAATCCTTTATTTTCAATCATTTCTAAAATAATGTGCTTCTAATTGTCGACTTTAATTACGGCCTCCTTTAGATGCTGCGAACAGCCAAAGTATGAAGAAAAAAAAACAGAAACTAATTAAAATCTGTCCAAGGAAAGCGCCAATCCCCATAAAATGCAATGCCAATGTCGATCTCCACTAAATGAGGTTCACTTAAGTGCAATTATTCCCCTCTGATCTCTCCTATAAAGAGAGTCCTTTAACACGGAGAAGTGGGCTCACACAATGTGACAGCAAACAGGATTGGAATAGGAATCGGGGAGGCATTTCCAGAAGATGAATGGCTTCGTAGCTCATCTGCATTCCGCCGATGTGCGGCGTTGCTAATGAAGACGGAGCTGCTCCCGTCTCCCGAGCACGTCTTCCAGGAGAGGATGACTCCCCACCGGATTACAACAGAACAAGCGGGAGATTTCAGACCCGGGCCGTCTCAGACGATCGTCTAGCCTGAGCCTCCTCGCATGACGTGCCCTGCTCTCCAGCAGAAGCCTCCAGCGGAGGAGAACGAGGGGACAGCTTATTGACCGAGAGACAGTAGGTCTAGGCCTCGTCTGTGGCTGTGTGCAGGTTTGTGGTGACGTTGAAGGCCAGCTCAGGTTTGAAGAAGAAAACAAAAAAAACTAAACGGAAGTGCTTAAGTATCATACAGGGTAGACAATAACTGAACTACACTAATCTAAATCAAGAGGATTTCACGGCCAAGGCTGCACCAAATGGAAGCACCGCAGGATGCACGAGGCTCTAGGTTTTAGACTGCAAAATAAGACAAAAAGAGCACAAGGGATGAAAAAGAAAAAGAGAGGATAGAAGGTTTATAATACCCCCTACCCCCTCGAGTGCAAGTGTTTGCGTCTCTTAGAGAGCGGGTGACAGTGACCTGTTGGGCCGTGTCCAGACACATGGCAGAGCAAGGCAGGGGGAGGGTGGTGGCGGTGAGTCTGGTAAACTGTGTCTCACGCGCAACCATTTGAATAATCACTCTAACAAGCGGAGAGACATTAAAGAGGATCTCAGGCTAGGCACAGAGCCACATCTGAATTCCAAATGCAGCTGCTCAAAGAAAGGTGAGACAGCAGCAGTTTCTCCCTCGGTTCAGCATCCTCCCTCTCTCTCCCTCTAATACCATGTTATTAGTCCAATAATTCTATTTTTTGCCATCGGCCAAGAAATTCAAGAACACGAGGCCAATGAAATGCTGTGAAAGTCTGGGAAATACAAAAAGAAAAGGTTTGGGGAGATTACCTCCTATGGCTTTTGCTGCTGTTTCATTATGTCCATTCAACAAAACTGCCCCATGCGCCAGTACCGTTCAGCACAGCTGGGTGATGGCTTCCCTTTTGAAATGTTCCCTGAAACCTCATCAGTCAGCTGCAGAACTGAACAACCACCTACAAAACCATGCAAGTCTTAAACAGACACAAGAGGTCCCCTAATATGGAAGTCATCTAAGAGGACGATGGGCCACATGATGCTTGTAGAAGGAGGAAGTAGGCATCACTATAGGCACACGTGGTCTGACCGCACACTTTCTTACCTGCACGCCACACAGAAGCATCACCACCATTCTTCATCCCTCACACTGTGTCTCTCTCTCTCTCACACCACACACACTCCCTCCCTTCCACACACTCACACCACACACACTCATTCAAAGCCTAAATTTACAGTTCATGGCCTCAGCAAGTGGTTACATTTAGTCATTTAGCAGACGCTTTCATCCAAATGGTTATGACGTAAACAAACTATGTAGGATGATATAAATACCTAATTTACATATGGTTTCAGTATGTTTTGTGTATCAGTATGAATATGTGCCTGCTTCAATACAGTATGGAAATACCTAATGGGAGGGCACAACTGTCTCAACTGTGTATTGTGTCCATCTACTCGTGGTGGTACAGCAGACTCTACATCTACTTTGAGATGTAGAGTCTGCTGTGTTGAACTGAAGGGATGTCTTGTCCGGCCTAACAAGTGATGGAATGACGGAACCCCTGAGGATTTGCAGCCCTCGAGGGGAAGTCCTCAGAACCGTCAGAGAGACAGAATTCAGAGAAGACACAAAGTAATGACGACAAAGTCTAATCACCGCTTAGCCTACTACATAAATACTGTACTTAGAAACACAGACTGGGTTTCAGGGAAAATGTGCAGGATCATTTGTGAGCAAAAAATAAATCAAACTCATCTACTAAGAATAAACCTTTTACAGTAGGTTGGGGATGGCAGAGCCACACAGTGTATGTCTGGAATAGACGTTCACCAGGTCTAACCTGTGGTTGTTTCTGACTGAGATGAAAGATAAATTGTCATTCAAGAGATGGGAAATAGACCCAGATTCAAGCCTGTTGAAGATGCCAATCCAATGGGGGTCAAAGTAAGTACTGTACTTTCTGACATACATCTCTTTGTGAACCTATACCACCACGGTGCACAAACCTTAAGTCTGAACAACATTCCTTACAAATAGGATATTACATTAAGATGTACTTGGATGGAACATGGATAGAATTATACCTGGGCCATCATATGACACCAAACCCAAGTCTGTCACAAACAAGGATCAGTTTTCTTGTGCAGTATGATTACCAGGAGACAAATTATGTTGTGGTGTCAGCATGCCTCCGCACATCAAAATGTAGTATCTCTATCCAATAGATCCAGAAAAGACAAATATTTTTGTGATGGCATGGATAAGTGTGAAAAATATTCCCTGATGAAAATGTCTCATTTGCATGTGTAATTAATGTCAGATACTGTCACGACTATTCACAGTAATGGTCTTTCATTATACAAACATCTCACTGTGCCACTGCCATCTGTAAAAGTGGCTAATAGTTTCTATCATTATTTGACATGAATGTCCACTGACATTTATTTCTGCAAATATACCGCAATGTCTGATAACATTAGCTAGCGAGCGAGTTTAATTGACAGACAACCAAACACATTCCAACAGCTGAAGACAGTCGAGAGTTCCAGACCAAATTTACCATCTCATCTGACACACACAGGCTTGCACAGTCAGGCAGACAGTCAGACAGACGGGGCTCCACTGACTCATGCTGGACACAACCTTACGTTGGTCTAGGCTATCTTTTGAAAAACACGTTACAGACTAGATACATTTCTCAAATACAAGCAGTAAACAGTATGAAAAGCTACCATTTGAACTCAACCAAATCCATAAACGGCCAAGATTAAGATTAGTAAAATACGCTGGGTAAAGCCATCTACAGACAGCAGCTTTCAAACCAGCGAAAAAGGCTAGCTAGCTAACTAGCTAGCATGCTACGAAAGCTAGCTGTCAAAGTTCCTCTGTTTTCAGTACTGGAACCAAGCAAGCTGTCAAGTTCAAGAGTTATGGCTATGGTGAGATAGCAAATGTTTTACGACCAAGCCTAAATAGATAATAGGCCACATTAACACAAACTGTTAGCTAAAATAAGCGAGCTGACGACTACAGAAGCTACGAATATGTCCCCATATGCCCCGTGTCCGTCCCAGCAAGGCGAACTGTCAAGGCCTGAGCAGTGAACTAAATCCCCAGAACTTCAGTGCTGCCCACTTCCCCATGAAAGTCGTCCATTTCATGGGCCTCGGTTCAACTTCCATTCCCATGTTCAAAGCTAGCTAATGTAAGAGCTCACACTTACAGTTATATTGGGTATGGCAGGTCGTTGTCTTAGTCCAGATCTGTTTTTAGATAGTTGCCCCCTCCCCTTCCACCTCTTCTTCCAGACGAAAGTCCCTTAGGTGAGTAGGCTATGCTCTTGGCGTTTGCCCTAGCAAGGTAAGACCCGTTGTACCCACACCGGTGTGCCCGTTGCGTCCCTCTTCGGGTTCTTCGCGTTTCCCCGTTCGCCTTTCTCTCGATATGCCCGACTACAGCTGTGCGTTTCGTTAAAGAATCTTTTTGGTGAATTGAATGTAATGAATTACTGATATGACTCACATGTTTGAATCATCATCTCACGATGTAGTTTTCAGATCATTGCCGTTGGCATCGTACCAGTTTATGGGAGCAGCTCAAGTCACAACATTGAAAACATCCCAGACCACAGCGTGACATCACACTTTCAACACCTGAACTGCCACCCTGTCTAGTGTCAATCAATCGATGTCTCATCACTACTTTCTCTCAGTCTTTTAATGTTTGATGAGGCCGTAAAAAAAGAAGAAAAAAAAGCTTTTTGCAGTTTTAGTTTAGAATGTGATTAAGTTTGAATATGATTCATAGTGTTATTATTAGAATATATTTTAAAACTAATTAGCAATTATATACATGTATCATTTGTTTACATTCATTCAGCTCCTATTTACCTAGATTAAGTGGAATGTGTATATTCTTTGCACATTTATGTTTACAGTGTGTGGCAGAGCAGCCTAGCAGCCTAGAATTATTAATTTGAAACATTTGCATATGAACCAATGTAACCCTTTTAACAGCATTGATTGAGGTGCTGAGTGGCAGTTGAATAGCAGAGGAACAGGCAGCTCTCTGCAAGCCATGCTGTATGGGGTGCACCAAAAGAAGTGAGTCGAGATTTAAATCAAAGATTCGATTTAGTGAGGAGATTCGATTCACCAAAGAATTTTCAAAGCACCACATCCGGGACTTCAACCACACCAAAACGGCCGGAACTACTTTCAGCATAAAACGAGAGGATACCAGCAACCACAGAAACTAGTCCCATGTTGTCATCTCGATAAATAATGAAATGGGTGTTTAAAAAATGTCTCTGTCAAAAGAAAAATGTGTGTTGCCGCTGACATTGATACAACTTATTTAACACCAAACAATAATGCTACTACATTATTTAATTAATCTTAATCTTCAAAAAAGTAATAATAATAATTGAATAGTTACCATAGTAATAGTTATAATTACAGTAAACGTAATACTAAAATACATTTATTTAAACATGCTTTATTTTCCTTTTCCATCTCACTGCATTTTGCAAGATCCAGTTTTACCTTTGCATGTCTTTTGAGTACTGCCTCCATGCCACTAGGCGGCGACATCCAACTATAAAGCTTTTGGTATTTATAAAATAGTCGGAGAAAAAGTAAGACACAGGAAGATATGTTTCAGTGAAAGGGGATTTAACGTTTTCTGAAACTCAGGGACAGCTGGCTGTTACCTGGTGGGTGGCGATTGTTCTTGCTCCGATTAAACCTGAAGGTCAAATAGGCCTACGGCTGTGAGGGGTCAGTTAGTTTAGGCAATACCCTGCGTCCAAAACTCAGGCTACTGAAACATCAGCTGGTGAACTTGACAAGCTCGCCTACCTGAAGCCTTGCATAACCTCTCCGAAGTAAGAAACACGGTGCTTTTAGAAGTTCATTAAGAATTTGTACACTTATTAGTATTGTTTTGTAGACATAGATTTAGTGGACCATACACATTATATTAAACATACGGTAAACCTATGGCAGAAGTGGAGTCCCACCCAGTCTTCTAGCACCATGATCCCTTGCCATTTTCAAAGAGACAACTACAGTTGTCATTTTTTTACACGTCTTACCAGACACCCTGGAAATCTACGAATGTAGGCTATTTAATGGAGGGCTCTAGTGAGCTGTTACTTAAAATATTTCCCTTCAAGAACGTCAGGGTAAGCAGAGTAAACAAACTGCCACTCGCATTAACTCATGACCTCTCTTAAGAATGTATCAGTTTGCCTCTATCCACTTTCACCCAGTTTCAAAGCAGTGGACTGTAATGATGTACATTTCAACATGCCTGCTGTGTGTGTCCTATTTAGTCATTCATTGTCCCATGTCTCAACTGCGTCACTAGGTATGGCAGACCCCACAACCCCAAATGCAGAAGGGAAGCTGGCAGTCGAGTTTGCTGTTCCCTCCCATGTGGAGGAGGTCAAAGGGCAGATGGGTGCGTTTGCTGCGCAGCACGGGGCGGCGGGGCGGCGGGTGGTACTGATCACCTCGGGGGGCACCAAGGTTCCCCTGGAGTCTCGCACAGTTCGTTTCCTGGACAACTTCAGCAGCGGTCGGCGTGGGGCCTCGTCCGCAGAGTACTTCCTGGACTCTGGCTACGCTGTGATCTTCTTGCACAGACACCGCTCCCTGTATCCCTACACACGCCTCTACGCAGGAGTCAACCTGCTGGACTCCCTGCAGTTAGAGAGCGGCTCTGACTCGGGTGGGCAGGTGACGGTCGACCAGCAGGCTCTCCCCAATATCGCCAAAGTCTTGAAGCGCTACCAGGCAGTGAAGGAGGCAGGGCTTCTTCTGCCCATCGAGTTCAGCACTCTGTCTGAGTACCTGCACCTCCTCAAAGCTGCTGCTCAGGCTCTCAGTACCATAGGTACCACCACCAAGGGCAGCATGGGTCAGGTTATATGAGGGTGCAGTGTCATGTGTTGTGGGAGTTAAGCATGTGCTCTTTGTTTGTTTGTAGGCTCCAAGGCCATGTTTTATTTGGCTGCAGCCGTGTCCGACTTCTACATCCCAGCGTCGGAGATGCCGGAACATAAGATCCAGTCTTCCAATGGGCCTCTCCAGGTGAGGAACCCCTTCACGTGCTGCGGAGGGTTACACGTGCCCTCCCCTGCTGTTCGTCAGTGCCTATTCACACACTGTTTTCGCCATTCTGTTTTCAATAGTATAGAGCAGTCCTCAGTTGCTTCCCCTCCCTGACTCCGCATTCTAACCCTAACCAAGCACAACCCTTACAACATGGGAAACTAAATCCAGTGGCCAATGTATGAATCAAGTTTACTCAAATGTAGTGAGGAATGGCCATCTTAACACAGTATCTCTCCCAATAGATCAGTATGAAGATGGTGCCCAAAATGCTGTCTCCTCTGGTGAAGGACTGGGCTCCACAGGCATTTGTGACTTCCTTTAAACTGGAGACGGACCCGTCCATCCTGCTGGACCGGGCTAGACGGGCCCTGGACCTCTACCGGCACCAGGCTGTGGTGGCCAATGTTCTGGACACCAGGCGGGGCTACGTGGTGGTGGTGACCCAGGACACCCAGGCCGAGCTGGTGCTGTCTGATGAAGACGTGAGCCAGGAGGTGGAGATCGAGGAGATGATCGTCAGCAACTTGACCACAGCACACGGCCGGTTCATCAACCAGAAAGGTTGATGGGTTTCTTTTCATACTGAGAATGCCCCCTTACATTTTGTCTGGAGGGACTGTAAAGTTTAATCTCAAATGGTTGTGTGGTGGGAGAGGGTGATTGGACTGTTGTAGCCACATTTTAGTAATGTAAAATATTTACCAATGACATCAAGCAAAAATGCAGTGTAGTATGACGAACCAAGCCTTAACTAAGACTCCATCAACACAGACACGAGCTGGGACGATGAAGAAAACGTAAGAATGTAAAGGCTCAGTGGCTTGCTAGTGTAGTACGGTTCATTTGTCTGCGTTCATGCATGTGGGTTTAGGGGGAAATTCTACAATGATCATGTAACAACCCATAGAAAAGATTCCTGGCTTGTAATGATAACTCAGTGTTTGCCAAGTGCTGATTTGAATTGATACATATAGACCTCCAGTCCCAGCCAATCATTAAGCATCTTGAGTTTTATTAAAAAGTGACATGGATACTTTGACCTGTCCAAAGCAGTGTCTGTGAAAGATACAATCTTAATAGTACTGAACCTACCACACCATAATCCTCAACTATAAATATCCACTTTGGTTGCTACAGTTGTTAAAAGACAGCTTCTAAGCGACACCAGTCCTTGGTAACATACAGTCAGGAATGTACCGTCCATTAGAAGGGCTTGGCTACTTGAGTTTGATACTTTTCTTAACTCCAGCACGAATACCAGACAACTCTCCGCTGTATCTGTGCTCCTCCCGACGGACTTCACGGACCTGGAAAAAGAAAATGTGTTTGATTAAGGTTTCCGTTGCAAGGATTGGAACTCCCAGCAATCCATTTAGTATTTATTATATGGTGCAGGTTCTCCACTCGGCGGTCGATCGGTGCAATGATGTAGTATCCTGTTTTCAGGCTTGGTACAAACCTGTCCCTTTCTGCGGATCTTGGCTCTCCTGAACTTCTCTCTGTGTTTGACTCTGGGATTGCGGTCGATCTTTCTCCTCTTTGGCGTAAGCCCTTTGTTCTTAGCCATCTGTGGAATTGGTAGATGACACAATCAGACTAATGGTTCCAGATGGGATAATACTCTTGACACGGCACACATGAGACAAATCTGATGCGCTGAAGAGAAATATAGTGCACAGATCACAATAATGTATTAAGAGAAAGTCCTTGTTCCGTTAGCGCAAGTTATCGTGGTAACACACCGGTTGTATTATGGAAATGTCAGCTGCGTGAATAAATGAATGCTGTACATGAGCAACCCTGCCATTAAATATATATGATTACCAATAAATGACAGATGCCGCCTTCATTCTTGTGTATGAAACCCCTCGTCACAGACACCTCACCTGATAGGTAATTCCTCTTTTTGCATCTGCATCTGCCTCCACCTCTTCTTCACCTTCCTCCAATCTGCAATGAGAAAACAGAGGGAGGGGGAGGGACTTAATCTCAAACTCCTCCTCAAGCTGCAGCTGCGACCAGCAGTCACAGCTGGTCGGTCCTCAACAACTGCGTACGTGGTCGCAGCATATCGCAAATGTGCCCTTTTCCCTGTTTTCTTTCTCCTGGCCTTGTTTTGAGCGGGAGAACAAAACACAGGGAATCAACGGAGCCAGGGGTCCGGCATCACCTGTGGATGAATGATAAACACGCTCCGCTCACCTCTCCTCCACCTGCTGGTCCTTGCCCTTCCTCTTGAGCTTCAGCTTCAGCTCCACCCCTCTGTAGAAGAGCAGCGCCGCCTCTTCATCCAGGTCAGAGTCCGATTCCTCTGACGCCTCGGGGCCAGCCTCTTCAGGCACCTGCCAAACGTCAACACAAGACACACACGCAGTCAGGGCTAACGTGCCCATGGGGAGTAACACGTCGATTTGTTTATGTAATGGGTTATGTAATTACTTTTCCCATACCCAGATATGCCATACTCACTGGCTTACTGCGTCGTCACTCTAGACCGGCTCACCGTGCCTGTTACAGTTCCTACCTTGGTCTGCTCTGTGTCCTTGCCGCTCGTTGGTTTTCTAGCAGGCTTCTCCTTCTGGTGTCTAGCCAGCAGCAGGCGGAGCTGGGGAGCCAGGCGGGCGTCAGCAGCGCCCAGATCGTTGATCAGCTGGAGGAGGTCGGACAAAAAAACACCCCTAGGTCACTACCACAGCAGGACGGATAGCCCAAACGCTTGTTGGTAACTGGGCTTGAGGAGGACAGCGGGAGTCGCGGCTCCAGACCTGGATCACATATTCAGAGCGGTGCATGACCTGGAAGCGAAGGTGGACTCACGTTTCTGTACGTCACCAATCTCTCAATCACCGGGTGGTTGTGTGCAGGAATTCTCTTTGCTTTCAGGACCAGGTAGAAACTGATGTTTGTGCAGTAACTGAGGAGAGGAAAGGAAAAGTCAATTTTTAAGTCAACAATCCAGACTGATGAGAAGGTCTACACACTATGCTTGTCTTAGGATTCAACCTTACTTTAAATAGAGCTGCTGCTTGGTCTTGATGTAGTTGGCACCCTTTAAGAGAAGATAACAATGAGTTCAAAATAAATGAGCTGCTACAGAGAGTCAATTTTGGAGAATAGTTGATTTAGCGGGCAGAATGGAAGCTGAGTGCAATGGAGAGGGTCCCACCTTTCCTGCTGGGATGTGTCCATCTTTGACCATCTCCAGGAGAGGCTGCAGTTCCTCCTTCAACTCTGATAACTGCAACACACACACATACACAGCACATTTACATGCTGAGTGGCCCTGTCCCAAGTGAAACTCTTGACCTTTCCCTGAAGCAGTAGCAGAACTCTAAGGGGATGCGTGGAACTGTGCCCATTCACCAGATGAATCCACTCAGCTCTCCACGTACTTCAGATGATTGTCACAATCACATAGGTTACTTTTTCGAGTACTCCAACATTTCCCAATAGTTACATCAGGAGTTCATGAGCTATTCTGCCTCATTTGGAGTTGTTTTACCTTAGCTTTGAAATCCTGGATGAGTTCCAAAAATTCGGGTGATTCCTTCTTCAGCAGTTTCATCTTCTCCTTCTGGGACATCTGCTTCAGGTCTTTCACAATCCTCTCCTTGTCCACACTCTGCTCCAACTCCTTCTCCTCCACAGCAAACTCCTACACAACCACGCAAAACATAGTAGCCAAAGGATTCCAGGGCCAATATCGTTTGCCTTGTGCAAAAACACTGTCTTGCAGGAGACAGCCCAACTAGGCTACAATTACAGTAAACGGTGAATACCTGAAGGAGGTTCAGGTCATAGTCCTCCTCACTGAGGTTGGCAGCCAAACGTTTCTGAATGTTCTTTGCTTCTTCCTCCTCCTCCGCATCTTCAGCCTCCACCTGCTCCTGAGTCTTCCCCTCTACCGTGACACAAATGTGGTTATATCTTAAGCACAGCCCCGAAGAAAAGCATCTTCCAAGTAAGGTTGCATTTGTGCAATAGCCTGTTGTGATCTGTGAGTTATTATCATATACCGCTGACATAGTACTACTTACTGGCAGCCACATAGTCAGAGTCATAGAACATCTTCTTCCTGTTTCCCCAGGCCTGTTCGTTTGGGAGATCTAGGTCAGAGAAGACACATGCCCACATGCTAGGTCAATGTGGGACATCCACAACATCAAAAGACACCGAATTACTGACAGACAGTTTGTTTACCATCATGCTTCTTTCCCTCGAGATCACTCTCCATATCATCCTCTTCCTCTTGTTCCTCCTCCTCAGACTCAGAGATGTCCAGGGCCATCACTTCCTCCTACAGGAAGAAAAGTCAAACCCAATATTTGTTGATATTAAGAGAGTCTTGGTTCCCTCTCTCTCTGGGATGGAAAATCACAGGGTTTTTATGAGACTGTACATCCGATTGTAGAGTCAAGTCAACATAGGGAATATAGTGTGACTCACCTCTTCGTCAATGTTATCCTCGTCGCTGTCCATCTTTACCCCACGTGCCAGGAGTTTCTGCAACACACAAGCGTCCCATCTTTTACTAAAAGCCATGCCTCGTTTAGACCTACTGGCGCAGATAACTAATGGTGCCTCGATAAGAAGAATTCTGAAAAGGAGAGTGTGTACGCAGACTTACTGATATTTTCTCATCGTGGAACTCATCAATCTTGTCTTTTGTGTACTTGGATGATTTCTGGTGAGAAAAAGAGAAGCGGTTTTATTCCAATCTGATTCAACGTGACGACTACATTTATCACAGCTGCCAAATAAGCGACAGTCGAATGAGGCAGAGTGATGCAAGCATTGTAATGTAGGCTAGATACCTTGTCTGGGACAGGCATAGCCTTGTATGCTTCAGGGTCATCTTCATCATACTGCTCCGTCTTTTGGGGCAATTTAAATCGTTTTGTTCTATGTAGCATAGAGGAGAAAGTCACAATTTAGCTATAAGATAACAAAACATCTGGAACTTCAGGTTACAGTACTACAGCTAGTTGACAACATTGTTAGCTACCTATACCACCAGCAATTACTGATACATGAATGTACTCACCTTTGAGCACGAACCATCTTGATGGCGGTTGTGTGATAGCAGTTGTTTATTGAGTAAAATAACCACTAAGATAAAGTTCGCTAAATGTATTTGTAACAACTGTCTTTAGCCGTGAGTCTCGCTAGCTTCATTTGGCGTCACAGCCCACACACGTGTAACATGGTAGTCTTCTTCTAGGTTCTAGATTCCGTAGCCAGAAAAAGTACTTGCTTCCATCTAGTGGCTGATATGAAAATAGCATAATGTCTCTTAAATTCTGATGTGATTATATTTGTTTAATTAACAGTAGGCAACTCCAATAAGCACATTGCATTTTTTTTATTGATAAAAAAAGTGTGTTGTACATAGAGCCTGTTATCACACAAGCAGGAGTTAATCTCCCCTTTTAGAGGGAGTCCTGCTTACTAAACCAACATATTTTCCATACACAATTTTCTGGGGAAAAGTCACAAAAGTAATGTTTTGGCTTGTCAGTAAAGCAACGTAGCTGACAGGATTAGCTCTTTAGCTATACTAGACTATTACATTACAGTATATGATATTCAAAATCCAATTGAAAATATAAATGGAATTTTAAAGAGATTGCAAAGCCCTTTGTCACAATAAATCACACTGTAAATACTTCACCACAGACTTATAACACACGTGGGATTGATCAGTAGATATTTTCCTATCTTTTAAAAAACTTTTAAGAATCTTCACTCACACATAAAACAGACTTCATGTTTTTTTTTTTTATGGTCAACTTCAGCAGAGGTAGTAGAAACCTTTTATTACTCAGCAATACAAGGTGCAGTGAGAACAGTACAGTCAAAGCACATCCAGCAGATGGGGCTGTATTCTGTGGAGCCTGTCCTCCAGCAGCTGCCGTGGTCTGCCACATTCTCTCCACTGACTCCACATCTGAGAGGGGTTAAGGTCCTGGCGTCACTTGGTCTCCTCCCTCCCTCGGTCCCTGTCAGTTTGTGGCCTTCTCCAGTCCATCTGCAGTCCAAAGCTGCTGCTCCGAGGTCTGGAGGGGGGCAGGAACGTCTTGGGTTGTCGAAGCATCACAGCTTTGAGGTCATCGTTCCTCTTCTTCATCAGGGCGAGGGCTGGGGTCACTCGGAAAGGATCAAAGTACTGCCGCAAAGAGAGAAAGATATCAGTGACATTAGTGGGCCAGGAAGATACGCAGTCGCACCCACACACGCAAAGACACAGAGAAACCCTCTTGCTTACATTGGCTTGTAATTTTGGTGCTGTGGGGTCCCTCTGCAGACTTGTGTCAGTGTTCTCCGATCGCAGATCCATCATGGAGCGGCTGAGCTCTGACACCGTGCTCTTGGACACCCTGGTCATGAGCCCTGAGGAGCTCTGTCGAGGCTGCAGTCTTCTCATGATGTCACTTAGAGAGCTGAAGCTTTCACGCTGAGGCACCCTCAGTATCAGAGGCTTCTGGAAGAGGGAAGGACAGACAATAGTGACAATCTCCTCATGCTTCCCATCGATCAGGCACTTTAGGAAGATCCCAAATGCACTTGTGAAGACTTAATGTGGAGTGTTGGACAAGTGGAAGAAATGTCCAACCAGCCAATAACAGGGTAAATAAAGCTACTGTTGAGTACAATTTCTCTCACCTGCATTCCAAAAGGCTCTTTTCACACCCTAATTTGATTATGTGACTAATTTACATGTATTGGTTTAACTTATTCAACTGAAACCAAATGGTTCTAAATATACATAATACATTTGTAACAATTTGATTAAAGTGGGAATGAGTTCAATCAGTTAGGTGGGAATTCCTCACATCATCATCGGACAACAATTGAGTTTGATTGTGCCTAACAGTGAACAACATCACATGATAGGCAAACCTGAGCTCTGTTTACATTTACATTTAGTAATTTAGCCGACGCTCTTATCCAGAGCGACTTACAGTGAGTACAGGGACATTCCCCCGGGGCAAGTATGGTGAAGTGCCTTGCCCAAGGACACAACACAATTTTCTGACTCCCTCCTGTTTTAACATTGACAGTCTGCACACATTCATAAAACATGGTTCTCACCGTAGTCGAGGATGGACTGTCCGCCCATGAGCTCGATTCTGATAGGCCTTGAGCTGTTTTTGACTCCTCCTCCAAAATGCCCTGTCTCCTGTTTGGTTGATGCCATCTCTGATGGGAGGAGAGGACCGGGGTCTCTTGTCTGGAGCTCACGTCTGTGTTGTCATGACGAGGCTGAGCTGGACGCTCCTCCCCTGACTCACAGCTCCTCTGCCAGGACAGCTGTCTGGAGTAGCTTGTGTCTGTCTGAACCCTTAAAGCAGAGAAAGCTAATCATTTGGAACAAACCCTAAAGTATATTCAAATCAAATGTATTTGCCTAGCCCTTTTACGAGGGCTTCAGTATGCACCAGACAGTGGTAGACAGTATATGTTTCATATTGTTTTGTCTTTTATCTTAGATAACTAACAGCTCTATTATTGACATTTGTCAATATGAAGTTCTCACGTTTTGCTTGGCACTGTACAAGCACCTTGTCTATGACCCATGAGAAGTAGGGAATAATATGCTGAAAGTTCAGGGAGTAGAACTATACTTAGGAATGGGTTGCTGAACACAATGCTAGTTTCCTCAAGGATCACAATGACTCTTGCTTAGAGACTTGTTGCTCTTGTTGGTTAGTGGTAGCTGATTTAAACTGTTGTATTCTATTTTAGTTAATCTTATATTTTTATTTTATTTTACTGTTGATTGTTTTTCTACAGGTAAACTTGCACTTACAGATTCATGTTGTTTAAATTGTACCTTGCTTAACTACATATTCTTATGGTTTTTCCCTTTGGCACTTATTTTTTGGTTGTTCACAATGTGTGCTTGTTTTGGGGCTATCTCGTTGTTATTATCAGTGACCTATGAACTTTGTGAAGCTTTCTCTTGGAAGTCGCTTTGGATAAAAGCGTCTGCTAAATGAATAAATGTAAATGTTAATGTAAAGTACATTTAAAGTTAAATGTGACCACAGCGGTATGATCATTGTCATTTATAGTGTCCATTTACCTGTGTTGGAACTCCTTCTTAGTGAAGGTCTGAAAGTCTGTCTCAGAGCGCCTGGTGTTCCTGTCAGATAAGCAGACACCAGAAGCAGTTACCACAAACGATATGGTGGAGAGAGGAGCAACTCATTCTACAGTTCAGAATGTTGTAAACGCTTACGTGATGAAATAAAATAACATGTGCTTCTGACATACTAACTTTAAACTTTGCAGATTGTCTTGTTGATTCCTCTTCCCAAAGTTGGGATTGAAACATGTTCTAGAACATAGGAAGAAGGAGAATTGGAGTATGTTTGCATTCCAATGCACAATACACAGAAACTGATTCTGTCTCATGGGATTCAACTATTCAACCCATGAGAGTGATAAGGCAGAGAGTTTTTGTCCTACTTTTTCAGCATAAAGTTTGCACTAGTTTCATTGAGTCAATCTTTACCTTATCCTTGACAAAAGAACTGAAACACCTACTGGCGTGACCTCTCTACCTCTGAAGGTATAGAACATTAGTTTTATGAAGCTTCCCGTCGTTCTACATACCTCTCCTCCTCCAGAAATGTTGTTTCGTGGCGATTAGACTCTTGCACTAACAACGTCTTTCTCTCATGTGGACTGAACAGCAGTGGTTCCTCTGCGGTCATGGACGGACCGTGCAGATTGACACGGGATTCGCGCATGTGTCTCTGAATGACCCCCATGGCCTCCCAGTCCAGTGGGGAGGTTGTGGGCAGGCTGGGTTCGGGGGTTGAGAGGGGCTCCATGGGGACGTGGCTTGACTGGCCCAGATCAGACCTCTCTGAGTGGTGAGGAGGAAGAGAGGTCTATTGTTACTTCTCTGTCTAACCAATATGTTGTGACAGTCAAGCAGTCTCATAGGATATATTTAGTGATCATTAAAAGCCCAAAGACTTGTCATAACTACACTGTGTGGACCGCAGCTGCTTTCATCCGTGTCACCTGAGTGGAATGTAACGTCCATGGGGTGCTTGGCAACCTTCCAGCTGTCTGGGATGGGGAGAGAGGCAGCGAAGAGGATCCGGAACTCCTGGTCAAAGGACTCAACCACTTGACCACTCAGAACAGTCACCAGCTGACGATGCAGGTGGGCGTCACTCCAGGTCAGACTAGAGGCCACAGATACAGAGACACAGATAGGATGTTTGAATGGAATTAAAAACCAATTCTGGGATTTTGTTTGATGGATGGCAGACACGTTGTTTCTAAGTGTAGTATATCCTATGGATCGTCGATTCGTCTAGTACGAATACTAGCTAGGAATCGTCTCTCCGCTCGACAGGATTAAATAACATTGGGGCTCCAATCCAGCCCTCTGATCTGGGATCAGGAATGTGTAGCACACAGATCTCCCTGATGGACCGATTGGTGTCCTTTACCTATAGCTTCCTTGTACCACCGTCTCCAGATCCACCAGGAGGAAGTTGTTTTTCATCTCCCCCACCACCATCTTCCCCTCCCGCGTGCAGTAGGTCTTTCCTCCCAGCACGCGCACCTGGATGTTCTACACAGGGAATGGAGGGTGAAACTCTGTCCTTTCTTTGATGTGAAGATTCATTGTTCGATTTCAACCACAAATCTGTTGTCTCTCTTTCTATATCTGCCTCTCACACAAACACACACACACACACGTACACAAATATCACATTGAATGTTGAACAACCTGTTCAGCTACCATGTTAAAAGTGTTGCTTCATTCTGGTCACATTCCTAACCATGGTAGCATGCTCAAACTATTCTTGCCGACTGATACATATGTCCGTCTAGGTGTGTCTCTTGAAGACACTTTGTATTTCCTTGAAGAATGACATGGCCAATGCATATTATAAAAAGCTCTCAGCACTATGTGTCCTTGCGGTCTACAATCAACATACAGCATGACAATCACTTTGCCCATCCAATTGTATGTAATAAACAGACTATTAGACAGTAGGCTGATGACATGGATCCTCACGGGATTTGTCAGCCTGTGGGGTGAGAAGTTCTCCTGGATGGACCTCTGGTTCAGGATGAGGTAAACCGGAACTCCCCGAGAGGCCTGGCAGTGCAAGTCACCAATCACAGCATTGTCTGACAGTCTGTCTGTCACTATGGCAATCACCTGAGGAGCGAACAGCTTCAGAATTTAAACATGACGGACAGAAAGAGGATCATTTCACCCTGAACAAGTACAATCATATTTGTAAACCATTATCGTTCCTTACAAACTAAATCAAACAGAACAACAAGGTCATCCAAAGACAGCAAACAACACAGTCACTTCTCTTGTCTGGATTCAGCCGTACCTTGGTGGCTCCTTGCAGCAGCCTCCTGATGACCTCCCTGATGTTGGGCTGGCCCTCGGCCGGGGGGTTGGTGTGGACTGTGGCACTATCCACTCCCACCCAGGACATCCTCTCGGGCCAGCCCAACACCAGACAGGGGGCCGGGGTGTCAGAGTGGGTGGGGAAGTAGCAGCCAGAAAAGCCCTGGAGCCCCGAGCCCTCCTCCCCTTCCTCCTCGTCCTCCTTCTCCTCCCCGTTCTCCAGCTGTATCTGGCTGATGTGGTAGTTCTTGGCCCAGCCGCTGATCTGATTAACCTCCTCTGGGGAGAGGAAGGGGGCCAGACTCTCCTGGCCCAGCCTGGTGTAGAAGGCTGCAGGCCCCGAGCTCAGCAGGGTCTCCAGGGCGTATCGCTCCTGCTCACAGTGGAGAAACTCTGGACTGGACTCAGACATGGGCAGGAACACCACATTTTCATTCAAACTCTGCTCATGGGAGTTAGACATGGCTGGAGCTTAAGAAGTCTGTCTGTCCAGACGTCTGTCTGTCTGTCTGTCTGACTGACTTCCAGTCCGTTTGGTTGAATGAGAAGTTGACCGTCTAGCTGTTTTTCTGGCTGGTTGGCGGGCTGGATGCCCCTGGCAAGTCTTCTCTATTGAGCTCAGGGGAAGTTCCACCACCCACCTACCAGTTGCATGTAGACCACACAGCCGTTTGCCACTTCATGAAAACATTTACACTGGTGTTCTGTCATCTGTGGCGGCTGTCAAAGGTTCCATCAGTAAATTCCGAATGTGTTCAATTGAGAGATATCCAGTCAAACATCAAGCTGTTCTTTGCCTTGGATCTCATGGAAATACAGGGTCTAGATCCATCAGATTGATTCATTTTCAGTTTGCGGTTTAGTCCGTCTGTGAAATAAACAGTATTCATGGTGCCGAATTACTTTCAGAGTTCCCAGCCTTTCTCAAACAAGTTTCAAGTCCCATGTTGACATAAGCCCACAAATAGCTGAGTTAAGAGCTTTAGAATAGTCTCTTTACCGC
This sequence comes from Hypomesus transpacificus, assembly GCF_021917145.1. Classification (NCBI taxonomy): domain Eukaryota; kingdom Metazoa; phylum Chordata; class Actinopteri; order Osmeriformes; family Osmeridae; genus Hypomesus; species Hypomesus transpacificus. Next base: position 11,142,907 of record NC_061068.1, on the reverse strand, counting down.
TTTTTACAAAACTATTTGACTGTAGTAGACAGAGACTACATGAAAGAAAAATACAACTCACCTCAGCTGTCAGACTTCATACTCTTGTATGTGGCAGATAGTTTCACCTTTGAGTGAAAACATCTCTCGCCTTTCCCCTCCCTTTTTTTTTTTACCAATGCCCTCCTCTTTACCCTCCTCTTTTCTTCATTTTGATTTCTGGTTCAGAGAGCTCTGCTGCTGACAGGTCCTGTCAGTCCGTCAGAGCTGAATGCGTCCAGGACTCTGTGGTCACCAGAGCCATTCAGCCTCTGCGTATTGTGATGCGTTCAAGGCGTTCCCCAGTGTAACATTTCTGTCTTCACCGTGCCCATTATCTGGCTATGAAAGGGCTCTCCTCCTCTGACTCCTGAGACTGCTCTGCTCCGACCGGTCTGGCCTGATCTGCCAGCCGCAGCAGTGGAGTAGGAAGCTGACTGGCTGGCTGATAAGTGCTTCCTGTCCCAGTACAACCCTGCTGTGACCCATTGACAGCCTCTCCCCAGACCATGAGTGGCTGTTCTTAACCTGTGTCTTTCTCCCTGATATGTCAATCTCCCCCTGTCCACTCCTCCAGCAAAGATTTAAACACCTCTCTGAGAGCCATTGCCTATGGCTGTGGAGGGCTCACTTCAGGGTGTAGAGTAGAGATTCTAGAAGTTTCCTGTCTATCAACCATCATTCCCCAGAATTACCTCATGCACAGTTGCAGTGATATATTCATAGATTCATGTGGTGTGTCTTGTTATGTAAGATGGTATGGAGTAACTTGTTAAATATCAAATGAGGATAGTGTGACTTGATCATATACATTTTGATTTTAGAGTGAGTTATGCTTGGAAGGCATTTTTAGGACAAAACTATTCTTGACTCACAATGACTCCCGTAACGGGAGTGTCTCTTGAAAGCAACATAGCGGCACACCCTGCTGAGTTTAATGGGCAATGTGATCTGCCTCAGTGGCTTCAACACAAACATTTGTTACATGCAGAAGTGATTCCCTGAAGCATTTTTTGTATCTTGAGGGAGGATGTTTTTATGGCATCACTTTCACCTGTTACATAACAGGATGTCAAATTTTAAGAAAGCGATAGTTGTGAGTGAAAGAATGTGTTTTACAGTACAATATGAAGTGGGAAGTAGAAAACATACATCCAAAAATGTTGTATTCCATCTGGACAAATAATTTTACTACCATCCATTTCCACTCGGTTGTTCCTCATTACAGATACAGTAAATAATTAAGTTCAAACGACGATGGAAACATGATCATTTGTTCTCGGTTCCTTCATTCCATCCTCCTTTTCCCTCTTTATTTCCTCCTCCTTCATTCTTTCACTGCTTCTTGCGCAGGTGGACGTACAGAACACCGCTAACAACCAGCAGGGGCATGGAGAGCCAGGCCAGGATGAAGCAGTAACCAAAGTGAGAGGTGCTGGACTCCCGGGCCTCATCCAGGACCTCCTTGCGGTGGAACGTGAAGATGAGACAGGCAGCAAAGTCTGTCAACCCTGAGAAGCCAAAAACAAAAGCAAAGAAGAACTTAACTCCTGTTAAATCACCACCATTTTACCTAAATCAACGCAGCTGAATAAAAGCGTGTGTTCCTGGTAAGATGAAGAGCTCAGCTGGAGGTGACTACCTGCACAGATCTGGCAGAGCCCAGTGAAGTAGAAGAGACCTCCAGTGGACATGGTGAAGAGCTGTCCCAGGAACACCAGGAAGGAGACGGAAGAGAAGACCACGGTCAGGACCATCAGGGCCTGGACAGACTGCAACCAGTCTGGGGGAGCAGGCCAGGCAGGTGAGGACACAAAGACCACCCCCACACACACTGGGAGTATTTAGTTTATTGAATGTAATATGATTAGTCAAGTTTGATCCACATCAATACGTGGATGCCGACATTCATACCATTTTCGCTGTTGGCAGCACACAACCAGTTTCCTGTTGAATTGTCATGATAGCAGTTGTACCACAGGTCTGTGATTTCAGTATCAGCTAAAACCCACCATGACTTAAGAGAGAGAAAGAGAGATAGCGAGAGCGAGAGAAAAAGAAAGAGAGGAGAGAGAGAGTTTGTGAAAGAGGGAAAGACAGAGACAGAGACACAGACAGACAGAACATGTCTTTGTTCTCAGAGATCTGGATTCTGGTAAGATTAGATCACATTATTTAGGGCTGGTCCTATGTTGATATATTAAACAGATTTGGAGGAATGGATTCTTTCATTCTGTCATTCCTCATCCCAATAGATGAAGCTCAAGCAAGTCCCCCTAAGACAGAAACCAATCTCATTCCAACCCTTTGGTTCTAAGTCTATAAAGATGAGAGCACATTCCAACCAAGATAGGGAGAGCTGTGGTACAGAGAGTCCATTCTGTTTCTGTCAGACTAGCAGTAGCCTGTCTGTCTCACCTTCTCCAGAATGGCAGTGAAGAGCATAGCCAGGGTGACCAGGTGCAGCACAGTGACAGACACAAGCAGGAGGACCATGGCTGCAGGTGAGGAGGAGCTCCTGCACCAAGAACAAAGTTACGTGGGAGCTTGGGAGACCGGCTCCCACAAATACAAGAGGTGAGAATATTTTCTGTAGTGTTCAAATGGCGAGTTGGTGACCCCCCCTCTAAAAGACACGCTTGCTCAAAGTCTTGGCTTTGCTGCCAGTGATTCCTGACCCCTCTTATCCTCCTTCCCCTGCTCCCTCTCACAGGGGGCATCATGAGAACGGCCAGGGGAATTCCAGCCCATCTATCTTCATGTCTTGACCGAGATCAGAAGAGCGCATCAGACTCCCTGCACCCCGTTTCGTCTGTAAACAAGTTGCTTGTCTCTGAGCTAAATCTACTGATTGTTTTCGCTTCATGTAGCAGTCACAGAAACATGGGAGGTGGCCTCCTGTGAGCTTGTGTGGGACTACTTGTGATGGGTTTCATGTGATGAAGCTATATGTCCGTTTTGAAAGGGATTTTGGCTAACTTATTCAATGAATCAAAAGACCATGTTCAGGAATGCTTTGATTCTCTTAAATATTCTAAATTGTTTCGAATTGCGTATGTGCTTTGAAATTCATCAAATACAAATTGACAGCAATTACTATACAAGTTTCAGTCAGTTGCATGTCCAATTACGAACGTTTTGTAATGAAGCAATTTTTATAAAATTGTGACAAACACAAAAAACGATTGACTGTAGGCTGTCCTGAGACTTTAAAGTTAGATTTAAACAAATCCATCTGGAAATACAGACCAGGTTTGTGATACTTTTGCAATACTGTCCAGAAGACAGCTCTCTGAAGTTCTCTGTCTCTGGTCCAACTCGATGGTTTCTAGTGAGCTTTCCAAGCTGTGGGATATGGAATGAGATGTGGGATATGGAATGAGATAACAAAGAAACCGACATTTATGTAAGAACAGAAAATATACAGTTTTCTATGTTTGTATGGTTATTGTAACCCCACTTATTTCGACTGTAAGTTCTCTTGAAAGTAAATACATTAAAAGAGAACATGCAGGATGGAGAACTGCTCTCCTGTCTCCTAATGTTTAGTAACAAACCTATCCATTGCACAATTACAAAGTTTTCCTTTTTCATAAAAAGTGACAATTCACAGTGGTATGGTTGTGGTTTACATCTGTTATGATGTTATGAAGCCAGTATCAGGCACTGGCCAGAGTCATGCATGCAGAGAAGTCATTGAGAATGTGATAATAACAATAATATTCCTGGTATTCTTAGGATAGGCTTCATAAAGTAAACAAAAACAAAGTAAACTTTGACAACATTGGAATCCGATTACCAGTCATAAATATGTTTTTGTAATGACACAAGATTTCAAAGATCTGTCAGGGTTACATTATAACCTTGAGTCTGGGTTTCATGTGTTTAAACAAACGCCTAACATAATTAATTCCTTGTCATCTGAACCTCCTACAAGTCATGTTTTAGAGACTTACCTTTAAAGGATTTTTGCTCTCATGTGGCCAAGTGATCTGACAGGAACCGTCTCTGTTTTCTTCGCTGGTCCCCTGCTTTTCTCCCAGTTGCTTTTCTCTTCTTCCTCTCTCTCACACTCCCTATCCAAAAACATAGAGAGAGGCATCGGGAGGAATGTAGAATGGGATAAAGAGGGGTGTTCTTACCGCCCATTTCCTTTTGCCTGCATCTGCCCTCCCCCACAATCAGCAGTACTACAACTGACCACTAGACCACGACCAGTGGAAGATTAAATTAACATTAAAAGCCTATTTATTCTGCTCAAATCTGTAATAAATAAATTAACACAGTGAATTTATGTCTAATAGGTTCATCTGTAAAGCATGAAAGCCTTGAGCTAACATATATCATAGTTGTGGTAGACCACTGAAAACATGTATTCATAGAAACTCTTGACATTCATAAAAAGTTATTTTCGACCTTCAGCTGAACCATTTTCATTGAATCGTATAAAGAGCTTGTGTTCAACGATTTTGTTGACATTTGTTCTTCAGTTAATGAGTCTAATCTAGTAAGGGGTAACAAAAGAGGTAATTAGTGCCCATTAGAGCACTCAATACTAAACAGGAGAACCCAGACCACCCAGAAGACATCGATGGGTAGACACATACCTTACCTAAGCAACAGAAATTATTAATCTTAAGTGAATAGTTCAATTTGGCATCAAATTGAATGTTTGGAGAGACTGAACAGTCCTCTGTGTTTATTGGAAAGGCCTACTACAGTATGTTGTACATTATTATTATGCCACTTCATGTTTTTGTAGGGAACAGTATGAATGTAACTAACACCCAGTCAAAAGTAGAGGCAACTGATGAAATCTGTGCTGTAATCTTTGGAGATTTAATGTAATCATATTTGATGCAATCTGCGTTTCTAACCAGTAATGGTCGTGCATGTGTAAGGAAGCAGCCCATCGCAAGGAAGTTTGCCTTTTTTGGAAAGTGGGCCAACAGGTCAACCCCCTAGATGTATTCAGCTGTAGATGGTCCTCATGTTTAAGCCTTTTGTTTTAGTGTTGCAAACAGGCCATGGAAGGCTATGGAATGCCAAGGGATTGTTATCTCGTGTAACGACAGTGAGTGTTAAAATATGAGTCCGATACACAGATGGCTGGCTTTTAATATTGATGTCGGGTTATTTTGGACCAATTTGATGCGGATAACGGTCTTGTAGTTCTCACAGAAGGATTACATTTGCTCAAATCAAATGGAACAGCAAAGGGTAAGGCTCGATTAGTAGCGATTTTTTTTTTAACTTTCGAAGTAGGTATTTGTACACGATTGTGCCTGAGAAATTCGTGCTGTTTCGTAAACTTTCGCAAACTAAATGTACAACTCTAAACTTCGACCGTTCGGCGTGTGCCTATATTTTTGCAAGTCAGTGTTCATGTACAGTTTATAGGATAATCATTTCAGAATGTAGATAACGTTTCCTATTTTTAAATTAAATTATTATTTAAAATTTCAGACTAAAAATTAGTCTACGTTTTCCTAAACGTGGGTGTCATTTAAAACAGCTGCACATTACAACCAATCCAGACAGACCCAGCGGCTGTCTGCTAAACTTAAGCCACTACGAGAAACTGTTGTTTTCGAAAATCCTGGCATTACGCAAGTAAACACTTTATTCTGGATGTAACAGTCTTTGTTCATATAATCTAATTAACACATTTGAAAGGACCCAATAGGAGATAATTTAAATTTTTATATTTAAGTGTTTTTTATTCTCAACTATGAATCTTGTAGCGTTATGTGTAGGCGTAATCAGAAATCAACGGAACACTGCAATAAACTGCATGGTTGAGGAGACAGTTGGTCCAAGTTTTTATCGTTCTCTCCATTTAAATCTATATTTTTCAATCATTTAATTTAAAAAAATGTGTCTCTTCTGTAATATAGGCTAGAGAAAGGCTTAGGTTAGAAAATGGGAGGAGAAACATTATGCCTATCCCTCAAAGGTGATACTACCTGCCATATATGTATGAAGAAGGGAACATATATGAAGGGAATTTATTTTATTTTAGTGTTTGCTGTATTGTGTAATCCAATGTGAAGTCTTGCCTTCCAAAGCAGGAGCAGGAGGAGCTAGGAGATGTAGTTTGCTGGTTGCAAGAGGAGGGACTGAGTCCCACAGCACCGGTGACAGAACAACTGTGCTTCCTATGGCGAGAGTTTCAGCAGAAACAGGGACGCCTGCTCACCGTGACCCATGATCTTGACACCCTCCGCTCACGACACACTGCGGAGATAGCTGAGGTGAGCCCGCCTCCACTCAGAGGTACACACCTGGGATAGGACTAGATGTTGATGATTGCCAGTGTGAGCGTGCGTAATGTGTCTTTCTTCAAATTAGTTCCAAAAGCATGTGTGTGTTAGACCCGGTCTGGTGATAGAGAGAACATATGTTTGTGTCCTTCTCAGGTGCAGAGGTACCTGGACCACATCCGCTGTCTGTCAGAGCAGAGGGACGGTCTGGCTCAGGAGCTGGAGAAGGAGAACGAGCAGCTGAGGAGCCAGCTAGAGAAACTGACCCTTCAGCAAGGTACAGCCACGAACACACCTGCCTCCAGCCAGCCAGTCTAGGACAACGAACACAAGCTACATTGGGCCCGATTCTGTCTCTCAGATCCGTCTCATAGCCATGTCCCACATGGATGTCCTTCGCGTTTCTGGTTGCAGACGCCCAGATGAACGAGGTGGCTGAGATGCTGTACCAGGTGGGCCTGACGGAGGTGATGCCCAGCAGCCCCAGTGAGCAGGTGGCCTACCTGCTGGTGGAGAGGGCTTCTCTGCTGGACAGAGAGCAAGACCCTGGAGTGAACGTCCATGCCCAGGCCCTGGCCCAGGCCCACTCGCCCAAAGACAGTCCCCAGGGCACTGAGCCTCAGTCCAAACAAACAACCAAGGACAACACAGACCAGGTAAGTCTGTTGGTCTTGTTTTGTACACTGTTTTGTATGAGCTCAGTGCATAGTATATGAGCAGACAGTATTGAATTAATAGTCCTTGCCATGTAAAAAATTGCCCTGTACGTGCACAAATGAATGTGGTTTTTGCCAATACTGTGATGAATGAATGCAATGATCTGATTAAGTATGTGTAATGTGTTTATATTGATCACCTACTCAGACTGAGGTTTTATCTAAATAAATGAAAGGAACTTTACCGTTTGCTCCACATTCAAGAAAGGATGTGTCTACGTGCTCTGTCTCTCGTATCCAATAGTCTAAATTCCATTTAAAAGACCATAGCAGGTTTGTGACACGAAAAAAAGTAGGCCTACTGGAACTTGGGTTTCTGAACTAAACTTCCGGTCAATTCCACAGCGTGTTCTGAGTGGAGCTTTACACCGTGGCCTGAGCCCATGGAAGAGGCTATTTGGACTCCGCAAGGCAGCTCACAACAAACACTGTTTTGTCCCCGTATGTTTTTGTATGTATTTTTGCATCTTCCCAGGGCCGGTTCCAGAGTGACATGTTTGGGTTGGCCTGAAACAAAGAAGCTATGATTTTATTTGGAATCCAATTTGATCAATTTGGGTTGGCAACAAAACCTTTTAATGAGGAAATGGTCTGGCCAGGACTGCAACTCCCTGGAGTTGGTCCTACTGTAGGCTCCTTTCTCAAGAAGGTTCCGGCATGCTTTGAGAGGGTCCCATGCATTCAGATGAACGTTCTGTCATTCTGCCAATGTCACTTATCTTTGGTCCTCTTCTCCTGCTGGTTCTGTTCACAGCACTTACTGTGAGTGCAGCTTGGATGATGTCATCTTTACTACAGACCAAGTTCTCAGTAGTCTTCTGCTTGCATCCATGCACGTGGTGCAGTGGTTGTAGCTTGTCCTATGTCTATGACTAATAGTTTCCCTCAACAACCTCTCTTTCTTGTTTCACTTTTTAACGCTTTTCTTTTCCATGCATGGAGAACAACATTTAATGGTTTACATCTTTAAACATGGATTAATACCCCATGGAGATGGAACAAACAGTTGGCTTTTGATGAAAGCCAGCCTACTGTTTCATTTTCGGCCTTGCCACACAAAGCTGCAAAGCTAACAGAAACGATAACATCATGGCTAGCATATTTTCGCTAAATCACGTTTGTTTGTGTGTGTTTCCGTGTTCAGGCATCTGTCCAGCAGGGTCAGGGCTCAGGGGTCAGGGTGGAGTGGGCCCGTCTGGAACGGGACCTGGATGAAGCATCTCGCCGCTTGGCGATGGCCCACCAAGAAATCCGCCGTCTGACCGACGAACTCGAGTCTGCCCGTCTGACACAGAGTGCCTATGGTGAGACACACACTGAGTGTGCACACACACACACTCACAATACGTCATGCAGTTGATATTCCTAACAACATAGGTGTGAGTGTGATTTAAATATTTTCATATTATTCTTGTATGTGTCTGTTACAGAGCCAGAGCTGCAGGGAGCCCAACAGGAAGTAGAGCAGCTCAGACAGGAAGTAGAGAAGCTAAAAAAATGTGGTTAGTCTTTGTACCTTCATTCTTGCGAGATCACTGCACTGTTACTGCACACAATGTTTGGTGGGACACGTGTGTGATCCCCAAAAAATCGGAACCTTTGATGTTGGGTATGCTGGAGCCGTTTGACGAGTCCTGGGTCCTCCTGTAGATGTGGTTGAACTACGGAAGGCCAAGGAGCTCAACGATCGCCTGGACCAGGAGATCCGAGCCCTGAGGACGAGGGTGCGCTCCCTGGACGCTGAGAGACGTGCCCTGCTCCACACGGTAGGATACCATCTGTGACAGAGGTGGTTTGGTGATCACACTAGCATAATGAGGTCAAGTTGATCCTACCATGGACAGGCTCGTTTTTCTCTGTGGTCTGTTGAGGGGGTCTGGGTGGATACAGTGTGCTGTGGAATACTAATATTTATATGAACACAGGTGGGTCAGATAAAACAAGACTTAGCCAAGGGAGACAAAGCTTGGCTTCTGGAAGAGCTGCACAGCCTGGCTAGGGTAGTCTTTTACCATACCACGCACTCAATGTTGGACAATGTTCTACACTCAGTACTACAGTACGATGACTGCAAGATAGGCTGTTAATCCCTTCATCTGGGGATTCATTAAATCGAGCAATGTTCCCCTGTTTAGTTTGTTTATTTAACAACACGCTCAACACAGCCACTGGACAATTTCACAGCACTACAGGAGGATATTTAAAAACAACACACTCCAATTAAACAATGCAATGCACATAGCAATCAAACGGTACATTCTATAAAACAACATCGAACAAAATATACATGACATAGTCTTCATGTTGAAGACCCATTGAGAGACCCTAAACGTCAGCAGATGTTGACCTCCGTCCTTTGTGTGTCAGGGTGAAGGTACGGCTTCTCCGAGGATCTCTCTGGAGACAGCCCTGCAGACCCAGACCCAGGACCGGTGAGCTACATGTCAAGCATTTACAGTCAAAATAGAGCAGAAAGAATTTCATATGCAAAGGGATGTGTATAATGTCTGTATGGTTGAACAGAGATCCAAACCCGTGAACGTGACCAAGGGTGCCATTTCCTCCCTCCGCCTGCAGGTGTCCTCAGAGAGCGGAGTGTCCCGAGCCCCACCAGCTGACCGAGGTGCTGCAGGGGCTTCAGGAGGAACACCGGCAGCTGTCGGAATCCAAACACACCCTGGAGCAGGAGGTGTTGGAGCTCCGGGCCCAGAAGGAGAAGGAGGAGGGGAGCCTGGAGGCTCTGAAGGACAAGACGGAAGAATTGGAGGAGGAGTACGAGGAGCTGAAGTCCAAGAGAGAGGAGGTGAAAAACGAGTGCAGTTACCTGAGGGAGGAACGAGAGAAGCTGAAGAGCAAAGTGGGGGATGACAAGAAGGAATACGGGCAGACGGTGTGTATATAATAGCGATATTGCAAAGTAACCACATCTCAGCGGCGAACAACCAGGTGGGGTAAACAGAAAAAAGAATACCACAGTGCAACAATAGCATCTCAAATACTTAAACACTCAATGACTCCACCCAACATTAATCTTAAATCCTATCCACTGCTGTGTGAAAAACTAATCACCCTTGAAAATCCATACAAAGAGAGGCTGTGACCACCAGGTGGAGCTAGATACTCAGAACAGAGAGGGAGGACTTTTTCCTAACCATTAACACATATTCCGTGACACAGGTGTGTGTGAGGATGAACAAGTCAAGGCTAGTATCATATGACTATTATTCATTCATCCACTCTGTTGGCCTCTTAAACTCTACTGCCGTAATCATTGTTAGGTTTAGCTTTTAGGTTTGTGTACGAAGCACAAAGAGTCTAGTAAAAAGACTGCTTTTAGTGGCGTTTGTTTTCTTGTGGCACTATGTATTTCTGGCCATTGATGGACCATGTTAACAGATGCTGTGTTCTACCCACATGTACTTCAGTCAGCATTGTGACTACTCGGTTTCACCCTTTTTACTTAGCCGAAGCTAGTACGCTGCTACATCCAGGTTGGATTTCCATTGTGAGGTTTGGACTTTTGAACTGAAAACGCAACTCGGAATTGTGTTCATGACTGGGAGTGGTGTCTGGCCTCTTTGGAGACAAAGGAGCAGGCTGGGACCAGCCCCTCTAAGGTGTGGCTGCTGGAGGGGCCAGAGGGTCTGCACCTCCAGACCCAGGTAGACAAGGCCAGAGAGACAGATTGAGGTCCACAGCACTCCATCTCTGTCCCTTCTTGACAGAGTGAATCAGAATCAGAATGGGATTTATTCGCCATGAAAGTTTGCACTGACAAGGAATTTGCTTTGGCAGGAAGGTGCATACAATAAACATATAGGAATCTTAAATTTAAATATGTGGTCTAACTATACTAAAATAATGGATTTGTCCTTGTGCTGACCTATTCATTCAGTGTAAATAAAGGTTAATTGAATGAAAGTGGAAGAATAGTGTTGCTGTGACAATGCCCCCGTCTTCTCTGAGTCAGACTAAGAGCCACGCTCCTCCATTCCAATCCCTTCACCTAGACTCGCTTGTTTGGGGACAATCAGGTGCAGGATTGTTTAGCTGGCAATTTAATGGCATGACTTACCAGAAAAGGTAGACTAGGACTCAGTCAAATAATCATTTGCATGTGATTTGGATACATTGAAATGATATGTGTAAATTACAATGCAAATGTCAAACAAAAAATCGTATGGTGTGATAAGATACAGACCACACACACAGACATGGCTGGAATGTTGAACCACTGTCTGTCTGTGTGTGTGTGTGTCTGTGTGTGTGACCACAGTTGGGTGCCGATGTGAAGCTTCTGCAGGCCAGTCAGCAGAAGTGTGAGAGACTGACCGAACAGCTGAGAGAAGTCCTCATAGATCTGGACACACATAGCAGGTACAGTCCTCTAGGCTTGACAGGGACAGTCACCCTGCCAGAACGTCTGTGGTGGGGCTGCATTTAGGCATGTTACTGGGCCCTTTGCCCAGCATTGTAAAAATGACTACCAGGGAGTCAGGTGGCTGAGCGGTTAGGGAATCGGGCTAGTAATCTGAAGGTCGCCAGTTCGATTCTCGGCTAAGCCAAAAAATGATGTGTCCTTGGGCAAGGCACTTCACCCTACTTGCCTCGGGGGATTGTCCCTGTACTTACTGTAAGTCGCTCTGGATAAGAGCGTCTGCTAAATGACTAAATGTAAATGTAGGGGTATGCTGTAGAACAGGCCTAGAAGAATAAAACTCAAAACAAGCATGCCTTCAAGAACTTCAAGTCCATGGTTGTTGGTTAAGGCCAAGTTTGCTGTTGTCGCCTCTCTGCAGCAAGTACCACGAGAAGCAGGGACAACACAAGAAGAAGCTGCGGCGAGCCAAGCAGACCTACATTTACGAGACCGGCTGGCGCGACCAGAGGATCAAGGTCCTGGAGAGAGAGCTAGCCTTCACCTTGGATGCCTCTGTCAGGGTAAATTTGCAGCCAGCTACCTTTTTACAGCAGACACGAGTCAACACCCATCTTCACATGACCACAGCATTGCACATGAAAAGTATCCTAAGACGATGGAACTGTTTTTGAAACATCCTGTTCTGAGAGGGTTGGGTAGAGGGGATATGAAGAAAGTGGTGATGATCAATGAAGCCTTCGCTGTGTTGCCAGGAGAGAGAGATGACCACCTGTATACTCGCTGAAAACAACAAGCTGCTACATGAACAGAGATGTCTGCTGAAGCAGCTCAGTGAGGAACAGGAAGTCCACAATGACACTGTGCGGACTGCTAGCGCCAATCAATGCAGGTGCCCCAACTGCTACTGTTCAAGAGATACACCTCCACACGAACAGGCTGGCTATACAACATTCTCTTGATTACTTTCTAGGAATTTCTCAGGTTTTGTGTATAACGCTTTTCATGTCAAGGGTGGACTTCCTGGAGGATGAGAACAGACGGTTCCAGAAAACGACACTTCAAATGTCCAATCAGATTGCAGCTCTGCAGCGCACTCAGCAGAACCATCAATCTATGCGCAATACTGAGGTACAAGACAGTAACGGAGTGGAAATTAATTTTGTGCCTCACCTTTTTTCTACAGGTACACTTGCACTTACAGATTCAGGTTGTTAAATTGTTACTTGCTTAACTACATGCTCTTATGGTTCTTCCCTTTGGCACTTATTTTTTGGTTGTTCACAACGTGTGCTTCTTGTTTTGGCTACCCGCATTTGGGGCTATCTTGTTGTTATTATCAGTGACCTATGCACTTTGTAAAGCTCTCTCTTGGAAGTCGCTTTGGATAAAAGAGTCTGCTAAATGAAAATGAATAAATGTAAGGAACAAGACCAAGTTTTTGTTTTTCACCAGGAACTGAAAAAAACTTTTAACTTGGGGAGTGCCTTGCTCACATCTACCCGCAGGTAGAGAAACAGTCTATTGTTCCCTCTATCATTGAACACACTGCTGATGACCTTACAGTACATTGACAAAGGACTGTGGTTGCCCTGTCACAGGTCTGTATACCACTCAGGTGTCCACTAGGGTTGTCAGAACTGTAATCTCATGTTTTGTGGTTGGCAGTGTGCTTCCTGGGTCTGATAAGAAAAACCTGCTGGACATCATCCAGAGTACCAGGGCCAGACATCCAGAGGACACTAGTCCATCTCCTCTCTCCACCCTCACCTCTTCCCTGTCCAGGCCCACCGAGCTGGGCTACCTCAACCTGACGAGCCCCCAGACAGGGGACGACCATCTGGGCCTGTCTGACTCCCTCAGCACTGACAGTGGTGAGGTGTGAGAGCCCAGCAGACAAACACAACCACTGATGAACTGACAAAACAGAAGCAGCCACCAACGAAGTGTAAAGAAGACAATAATGACAGCACTATTAAGCTTTGTTTTACGTGTTTTTGGTCTGTGAATTATATGTTAAGAATCTTTATAAACACAATTGATGATATATCAAATGGAGTTTTTGCTTCAAATTTTATTAGGAAAGAAGATTATTAAATTATCTGACATTGAATTCCAAGATTAAACAGGTTTGTAGAGATTATTTTCTCAAACAGCTTCTATTAAATACATGGTTTTAAATAGTATTTCTTAAATTCCTTAGTTTTACATATTTTTATCATAGGTTTCGCTTCCTTATAGTCCTGACAGATTCAAAGTATCCACCTGAGGGGCCAGCATTGCAAAGTTGAAGACAATGTGTATTATTGGTAGCAGCATAAAAGCCACGGCTGTAAAAAAACATTATACCTACAGGAAGCAAGCCTTAACATGAAAAACAGCAGACTCACTTCAAGTTGGCCAAGTGCACGCGCAATGCGATATGAAGAGACATTTTACACACACACACACACACACACACAATAGTGTGATACATCCCAGTAGTCCTTGAATCCCCCCTCCCCATGTTACGTCAAAGCAGCCCACAGGATCACCTGAACCCCTAGGGGGCGTCCCTCAGCCTGTCGTACTGCTTCTCAGCCCAGAGCAGCCGCTTGACCCGGATGTCGCCGCGGCGTCCGATTTCCGGGGCCCAGCAGTACTCTGGCGACAGCACCCTGCTGGGCTTGTGGAGCCACAGGTACTTGTTCAGGTGGCTCTCGTCGTGCCACAGTGCCTCCACCCCTCGGCTCTTGTCCTCCAGGATGGCTTGGTAACAGCTTTCCGTCAGCGCCAAGACGCTCTGCCAGGTGCCCCCAAACACGGCGGCGTGGTAGTAGAAGTCGCCCGCCCCGGCCTTCATGTAGGCCGTGGAGCTGGGGTTGTGGTCGTAGGAGAACAGACGGCGGGGGCGATGATAGTAGTAGGCGTGGAGCAGAGCCACAGACTCCCCCAGCGCCTCGGAGCCAAACCTCCCGACAAACAGCTGGTCCACGTCGAAGCAGAAGACGTAGCTGCTCGTGTGGCGGATGTCGTTGATGGCGTTGGCGACAGCCTTCATGCGTATCATGGAGACGTCCTGCCAGCGAGAATGCTTCTGAACCTTTATGACCTTTAACCTCCGCCCCTCAGCCAACTGGAGGTTGGGCACTTTGGCAGGAGCGTCCGTGAACACATAGTACGTCACAGGAAGAGCCACCATAAAATGAAGCTCAGCAGAAAGGAGGAAGGTCTCCAGATACACGTCTAGATACCTGGGAGGGGAACCAATTAGATTGAGCTACTTTATTACGGTGTGCTGCATTATTCCATCCTACATTGAAAGTTGAACTGTAAAATGCTGGTACCAGAGCCCGTCTCTGGAGAGCCTTTCGACTCCCTATTAAGCCCCATTGTACCGAATTTGGTTGCAGTTCCACCAGAGTTCCACCAGAGTTCCACTGGGGGTGATCGCGAGCGAGTGCAAAATGAATGGGAGTCTGTGGAGCTAAACGGCTAAATTTGTCTCTTGCCTGATTGTCGTTGAGAAATCTCAGATTTGATTGTAGTTTTTGCATGTTCAATATGGACGAAAGTTGAATGAACGAGTACTTATGTCCTTTCGATTTCTTACAGGGTGAGTCGTTTTTGCCCATAACATGCTAATGAATGCTAATGCTAATGAATGCTGATTGGTTAGTGAAGGACTGATTACGACCAGAAATTCCACTTGATGGCATCCGAAGCAGAACCAGAACGTCAGAGCATTAGCAACAACATTAGCAAACCAAAACTCTTTCTAGCATGTGTATTGACAGAAAGAGCCTAACCTGTCAGCTGTGTTGTCGATGCCTCGAGAGAAAAAAGGAAGTGACCAGAACTTGACGTGAAGCAGTATCTCTGGTCACACGTATGGTGTATGACGTCATTTACATTTTAAAAGGATTTTTAAGACAAAAAAGCGACTTTAAAAAAATCTAACACCCAGCAGTCTGTATTTTATTTGCCTCCCCTTTTGAATTCAACATTCTAATTACTAGACAAAAGATTATATTGTGAGAAGTGGATTTTGAGGGGTATAGCTCCATAGACCTCCATTCATTCTGCACTCGCCCATTTGCGCCCTCATATGGAACTAGAGTGGAACTGCAACCAGTTCAGAACCCGGAAGTTCCCGAGAGTGGCAGTTCTCCCCATATTAGACATTCTCTGCTGGTACTCTAGAGAAGATCAACTGATAAACACACAGACTATCTTAACTATGCAAGTTGAAATACATGAAAACGAACCTTCTCACTGCTAACAAAACAGAGTCTTCCCAACCTCCGAACTAAACAATAAATCAATATGTTAAGAACTGCACCACTGCTTCTCAATGTGTAGACATGCCAAAAAAACAAAAGGTTGTTATACACTCACACCCCTGAAAAGCTAAAACCATTACAGGTAGTCTTCTAAGGCTCCAACAAAAAAGATAGAGACATTTAGACTTGACATCATAACTCCAGAGTCATGTTAACCAACCTTCCCACAGCAAAGACAGTCAGAGCCACAGAGGAGTGGTTTTTCTTATGCTCCCGGTCATAGTCATCAGGTTCAAACATGCCCTCCCAGATGATAGGCGCTCCCCATTCCGTACATGTCTGGACGTCCGTTCTGTACCTGCAGACAAGAGGAACAAGTTATCGCAAGGGGTGTCGCCATCCAAAAGGTTGATGTTGCAGAGGAAACCATCCTGTGAAGGAAAATAATGCATAAGCAGTGGCACATTTTTTGTTTACAAAAATGGGTGTAGGTTTAGTAACACAAACGTTATCGTTACAATAATCATTTTAGCTCATTGGTAATATGATGCACTATTTCTATATTGGCGCAGGCTGAACCCGTT
Source organism: Hypomesus transpacificus (assembly GCF_021917145.1). Classification (NCBI taxonomy): domain Eukaryota; kingdom Metazoa; phylum Chordata; class Actinopteri; order Osmeriformes; family Osmeridae; genus Hypomesus; species Hypomesus transpacificus. The sequence continues at coordinate 11,126,686 of NC_061068.1, read as the reverse complement.
CGATATGTTGGTGCCTCTAACTTAGTATTTTTGCTGTCCCTAGTCTTGGTAGGTAGGCTACAACAGATATAACATAACCCTTTAGTAAATGAGCAAAATATGTCCCTGCCGTTGTGCATGGACCCTGCTGACTGTACAAAACTTAAGAGCCGTTGAGAAGACCGTTGACAAAGTTAAGTTTATGCTGCAGATAAACCAGCAGCTGGGTTAAAGTGAGGCAGCCGCTGGGTAAGGTACCAGGTGACGTAGGGGTGAAAGAGAGGAAGAAGACAATCTGCATTGTTTCAACTGTCGCCGAGAATGACTCAGCCACTAACCCAGCGGCTGGGCTGCCTAAAAACTACCCAGCACCATGGAAATAACCCAACCAAATGACCCAACAGGCTCAACCCAGCGTATGGGTGGAAAAAATGACCCAGCATTTTTTAGAGTGTATAGGTTATCATTGTTTGGGGGGGTCAAATAATGGCCCACTGTAGAACTATTAGGCCTACAGATCTCACTGAATATGTTTAATCGGCCCTGGCCCCCAGAATCTTCTCTATCTGACCAGCCTCTTAGGCTCATTTTATTATTAGCTGCCTAAATTAGGCCTACATTGTTTTTTAAATAGGGTTAGCAGAGTGCTTTCATCTACGGCAGATACATAGATTTTTTCAGTGTCAGTGATTCAATTTCCTATCAGCTTAATAATGTGATTCCATTTTGTATGTTGGATTATCTTATTTAAATATATGGACAAGAAACGTAACATTGACAAACAGCCAGTCCCCCCATTGTGTCAACAACATCATTTCTTGTTTCTTTAAGGAAGATGTATAACATTGGAAGAGTCTGGGAGAGTCATAACATTGTTAACACTTTGCAATACAAGCAAGAATTATATCATCATACACACATTTGATTAAGAATGCCTACCAAAGTTTCAGAGAGGCATCTATAGTGTTGTCCAACTTCAACTTTTCCCCTGGTAAAAAACATATATCCATTGGGACAAGCCCTTCCAAGTACCTACAACGCGGAAACAAAATCCTGCGTTTAACATTCTTCACGGTGTAGAATAAAACTATACGCTGAAGAGTTGACCGCAGGCTGTTATCGACATTATAGCATATATAATGACCATGTGCCTTTTCTACTTTTGAAACAATTAAACGGTGTAAATAAACCAAAATTGTGTCAATATGTTATAAATAAGAGATTGCTAACCTGACGGACGAAGGGGTGAAGTATGCCAAGAAAAGAAGCACTGGAGCAACGATGATAAACTTTAAAACTGACTTGTAAATATGCCTACTGAAAATAAAAGAAACCCTTTTAAAATTATATTTAAACATGACAAACACCAATTTCTAGGAATTTTGAAAACTTGACATTGCTTACCTCATGGTTCAATAAAACTCAGATATCGGATGGTCTCGGGGTGGTGGAATATGCTGGTTCGATAATGACACCCTTTGATTATTGCCTATCATTTGAAGAGATTGTGAGACCAAATCATTTTGCATAACTTGTCCATAGACATAGTTAATTCAATCGATAATAGGCTACTTCCGCAAGCCTGGTGTCCCAATCGACCCTTATCCTAATTGAAGCCTAGGCATACCTATTGTTCTATCGTGTGCCAAGCTAAAAAATCTAGAGCAAACGCTCCACCTAATGGATAAAACTGGGATGTGTCCCCCCCAAATTGTATTATGATGGCCATGTGCGAAAGAGTGTTCTAGGTCCGTGTGTTCAAAATAAATTGCCTCAATGCACTTCATTAAAACGGACAACATAGCTGAAAGCGGTCATTTAGGTGGGGGTAGCCTACGAGTCTTTGGATCATTTTTCATGTGATGAATATACAAACGCTCCGAAAAGAAAACAGAGAGGAGTTGTTTTCATCAAACGTGAATGAAATTCGTTCTTTGATTACAGGTTGCATCAATCTTTGATTTGATTGATCACAGGTTTTATTATTTTGGTCATTTTTGCAAGTTTTTTTGTAACTTTACTTACAGTTCAGTGCGGTATAATTGTGTGGCGTGATAATTAAATGCTAGTGTGATAATGAATCATTTCAAATCATACAGTGTCATGATGCTTTGTAAGCAGAATTTTTTTTATTTTTTCCAGTTTATATGTATATGTTAGCAATAGTGGACGTATTCAGGCTAGGGAATTGTTAGCCTATCAGTTGTTGAGCAACCCCCCCTCCGTTGAAATGAACGAATAACTCGTTGTTAAAACACATTTATTGAAACAGTCACCCCTTTTCTCAAAACTGTAAACACACAACCATTTCTTCAAACTACATTTCCAAAACCTCTGACTCTTCTGGCTAAATCAAACACTTGCCCCTAAACCAAAACCTGTGCTCAAAATCCAACAATGCTGTCAGATCCTAAACATAGCAAATCAATATATAAACACCATGGAGCAATCATCAGACAAAACACACAAAAATTGAGAACACAGCATCCAGGGCATGTAGTTACATGTAAAGAATAATTTGTTTATGTTTACACAGTATATTCATAAAGATTGATTTTTGATTTCGAAACACTGGAATTTGGTGTTTCAACACCCATTGACACGTTCCTGATGTAGCCTATGACTTTAGCCTGTACACCTCTCTTTGCCAACCGTCTCTGGAGGAGGGGATCCCTCACTGAATTGCTGATCCCAAGGTTCTTGTAATTTCTTTCTCCTCAAGTGAGTTTTTCTGGGAATTTTTCCTTGTCATCCTTGAAGCTCGAATTTGGCTGAGGGGCAGTTCTATGGGCATATGTGAAGCCCTCTGTGACATAAAAGGGCTATACAAATACTGTACATTTGAAAATAACTAAGAAAAAACCCTCTTTATAGGCTGGATCCAGCCAATAAAACACTCCACACCTATGTTAGCACAGGCCAATTCCATTGCCTGAAGGAAATGTACCCTGGTAGGTTTCAGTCATAGACCTTCTACCGCTATGCAGAGAAAAAAAATCTTCAATTGGGTTGAGAAAGGGGCTGTATGCTGGAAGGCAAACATTAACATTTACAGAGGAATATGCTGGTTGATGTTTAACTATTCTCGTATACGGACACCACGGTGAAAGCTGACATTCATTGAACAATCATTGTGTTTTACAGATGACAACTGTGTTGTAGATGTGTTTACTGTTTGCCGCCCATGTTTACCATTTTGCAGCACAAGTGCATCACAGGGCGAAATGTTTTTAGCGAATGAGAATGTGGTAAGAGTTTTACCAAAATAGTGTCGACGACAAATTCGAAAAATGGGTTTAGGCCACTGAACATTTGATTCAGAGAATGGGGTTGAGTGTTTTAGAAATTAATGAACGAGATTCAAAGAACTGAGTCCGTAAAATGATCCGAACTTCCCATCACAAGTGTCTTCTTCAAAGAACATGCTGCTGTGTGGTCAAGATAGTAGGCCTACATACATAGCACTGCTAAAAAAATAAATGTTGTTGCTGTCTTCTTGTGTTATTATAACACAAATTATAACACCTCCAATCATTGCACATCTCTCCCCCTCTATACCAGCATAAAGGATATGGATCAAAACAACGATTAATTGCTCTTATACCATTTGTGTTATATGGTTATTTCATTATCAAAAAAATTATAGATAAATAAATAAATGCTCATAACATACGCCTACCCGAGGCAGGGGAAATGTGGGTATAGGCTAATGCGCCTGGGATGGCTTCTGAAGTAGCATCGCAAATATGACAACATTTCGAAAATTCCACAGACAGAACCCCCCTCTTGAACTCCCTCACCGTCTCTGAAAGCATAACTAGTCGATCACGAGTGTCTCAACAGGTAGATCGGGGTTGTGAGCGTGTGAATGCGTGTCTCAGGGCCAATGCGTGAGCGTTAGCAGCTGTGTCTGATAGACTAATAGATTTGCCTGCTTCTTAGAGCTGGGAGATCCATGGGTTAACAGTTCACTAGTCAGTAGTGTAGTTGAGGGAATTGGAGATCTACCATAACTAATTTAACTTGATGTCCATTTTGATCAAATTTGCTATACGAGATGTTAACTGACAAGCCAAAACATCATGATCCCTCACAGGTGAAGTTAGCAACGTTGATCATCTCCGACTCCAAGGGAATATGTCAGGGTCTTGGTAGATTAGATTGGTGTAAAATCAGTTCTCATAGTCAGCGTGTTGGAAGCAGGAGAAAGGCCAGAAGTGGTGTGGCACCAGGAAGCACTATGGGAAAGAGACAAGCCAGTGGAGGGAGTGTGATGTTCTGGGCAATGTTCTGCTAGGAAACCCTGGATCCAGGTGGATGTCAATTTGACATGGACCATCTACCTAAATATCATGGCAGATCAGGTAAACCTCCTCATGGAAATGGTCTTCCCTGACAGCAGTGGCCTCTTTCAGCAAGATCATGTGCCCGGCTGCCACACTGCACAGTGTTTGGGGATGGTTTGAGGAGCATGATGAAGTGTTCAGGGACATGCCCTGGCCTTCAAATTCCCCAGATCTCAATCCCATTGAGCATCTGTGGGATGTACTGGACCAGTCCAGTCCGATCCACTGCAGCTCCACCTCACATGTTACAGAACTTGAAGGTTTTACTGCTAATATTTAGTATTAGACACCAGGGGTGAATCTAGGTTCCCACTTTTGGGGGGGCTAAGCCCCTAGATAAAACCTTTTATTTTTCCTGTGACCCAGCAAAACTAGGGGAGTCTGGGGGCATGTTCCCCCAGAATAAATATTTGAAAATATCCTTTTAAATTCACACATTTAGATATAAATATGAAGAAAAAAGGGTGGGGGTCTAATGAAACTTTTTTGGGGGGGCTCCAGCTGTTAAACACCACAGGACACCTTCAGGGGTCTTGTCGAGTCCGTGCTTCAGAGGGTGGCATCTTCAGTCAGAGCTGCATCACTGCTGCCATTGGTGGTGCAAAACATATACTGCTTTGTGGTCACAGGTAACCTGAAAAATCACACTTTCTCATGACGACACGCAAGGATTTGTAACAAGACACGGCCAGGATATTGTGCTGAAACCTGTTCTCTCTTGTTTTTAGCAGATGAAAGAGCCAGAAAGCACTTTAGGAATGTAACTAGTAGACATCTGTTGTTTAAGCTGAAAGCATCTGATGAATTAAATGAAATGGAAATATGTGGGATGTACTGGGCAAACAATTCTGACTCCACCTCGCGACTTCCAGGACTTGAAGGATCTGCTGCTAGTGTTTTGATGTCAAATACCACAGGGCACCTTTGTGGAGTCCTTCGAGTCCTCGCTTCTGGTGCTGTTTTGGCGGCTCACAGAGGACCAACTGCATACTGGGCAGGTGGGCATGATGTTTTGGCTCCTCGGTGACAGTTTACACTGGAAAATACGTCCTCAGTCAAAACTGCATCACTGCTGCCATCTGGTGGTACAAAGCATGTACTGCCCTGGTGAAAATCGCTCATGATTTCACACTGCGTTGATTCGTACCAATGACCACCATGACATGACCAGGGTATTGTGCTGAAACCTGTTCCCTTCTATCAACAGGGAACGTAATCATCGGTTGTTCATAGCAGATGACAGAGCCAGTAAACACTATAGGGATCTAAAGGGACTGTTGCTTTCCATGAAAGCGTCTCAGGAATGAACAAAATGTCAAATGTAAATGTAATGTTTATGAAATCATTACGGCCTTTACCATCTTTACTCCACGTCTAACGCGATACATGATAGAAGACTGAAACACTCATCTATTGTGTGCCACATTCCATTTTGATCTGTTGCATCTTGAAATATTAACAGAACCTGAGTGTTTTGATGTGCATCATTCAATATGTCAATTCGACATGTCTCTAATTCTTGTTGACTAGGCATTTCTTTATTTTTAGAATCATTTCTATTGAATATGGTTGAGGTCCATCACTATTACCGGTTAAAAGCTGAGACTTGGTTTCAACCCAACAAGAAGATAGTTTAAACACAAATCCATATAGTGTCATATAGTATAAGTTAAACTGATGTGAAAACAAAGATTGAAGTTACACTCTCAACTCAATAGGGACACTGAGGATTCAACCTTACCATAGGAGCCATCCCCCTGAGGCCTTGGCACCTGGTTCTTTAAGGAGCATTTCTAGCCCATAGAGGGGGACAAACTGCACAGGAGTTCAACGCAGATGTACATTTCTGCTTCCACTCTTTGCTCTGTATTAGCATGAGTATGAAAAGTATGTGGTCAAATGTGTGCATGTGTGTAGTAGGAAGGAGGAACAGTGAGCTTCATTTGAAGTATTTGAGTTTTAAATCTAAGAAATGAAATAGCTTATTGTAGTCTACAGTAATGTATACATGTATACATTTGTTTTACTACTTGAACCATCAAATGTCCGTTTGACCATTTCAGCCTTTTGATATTGCATGTTAAGGGTTAAGGAACTAAGTGATGTGGAGTTGGCTTTCTTCCAAATACACTCCTACTACTATCAAGGACTTACAGAGAATCGAAACTGAACTGGTGCAAAGGCGGAAATGAACTGCCTTTCACTCACTCAGACTTCACCAGATATGGCACAGCCTCGCATCTCGATTTGTGTGAACAAAGACAACCTCAGCTGTGCCATCTGCTTGGACTTTCTCCATGACCCGGCAACCATCCCCTGTGGGCACAGTTTCTGCATCGTTTGTATCCAGGAGTTCTGGGATGTGGAAGTTCTGTTTGAGCGTTCCTGTTGTCCTACTTGCAGTCACACTTTCTCTTCCAGACCTGTCTTGTTCAAGAACCTCACCCTGGCGGAGCTGGTGAGGGCTATGGAGGGGTATTCCGCGTCTGGATCCGAGGCAGCTGCTCTGGGGAAGAGGGGAGCAGCTTTTGCCAGTCCAGCTGACGGAGACCCAAAGAGGTCCACCCCAAAGAGGTCCACCACCAGTACATCTGAAGCCCGGGATTTAAGGGCATGTCAGAAACACAACAGACTGATGGAGGTTTACTGTTGCAAAGAAGAGCAGTGCATCTGCACTCTGTGTGCGGCCGTCGACCACAGAGGGCACACTGTCGTGCCAGTGAACGACCAACGGAAGCAGAAACAGGTAAATGGTTTTGCAAAGAATATATCTGCTGAAAAGCACTGTAATAACGCTAAAAATTGAAAGTTCAGTACATCAGTTCTCAGGCTGCCTTATTGTGCTTACTTTTGTGTAGTTATAGTGGTGGTTGAAAACGGCTGAAAGGGATTGAAAAGGCTCAAATTCCCAATTGCTTTTGCCGCCATAATGTGAAAAATAATTTGGGAAATGAATTGAAACACAAAAAGTGCTGCTGATTTACATCCTCAAATTTCAGTGAGGATTTGACATGCAGATGAAGAAGTATAATGTTAATATGTATGTAATATACAAGTATAGTATATACTATATTTTACATGAAGTGATTGAGACTGAAAATGTGCCCACAGGAAAAGCTGGCAGACATAACAAAGTCATGTGACAGGATGATTCAGAGAGGAGAGAAGGAACTGGAGCACTTGAAGAATACCGTGCAGCAGACTGAGGTTTGCGTTTGTACTCCACTGTACTCAGTACAGGACTAATTGTATTCCTTAATACATAATATGTGACTTATTTGAGGTTAAAGGTATGATTAAACCCCCCCCCCCCCGCCCACCCATCCAACAATACAGGTATTTCAAAAATTATTTAAATTATTATTTATTATTGGCTCACTCAAAATGGTCAACGTCCATGGCTAAAGTCAATTGTATATTACTACAGTAAAAGATCTGCTAAACCAGCTGAGATATCCTACTTATGAAATGGACCTACTGTCGAATCTTTGAAGACATGACGTCTACCTGGTGACCTCAAATAAAATGTTCCAGAATTTTTCATGCGTAATATCACTGCTTATCAGAATGACGGAAGCACAGTCACATCTGAGCCATGTCAATGCCAAGCTCTGTGTGTCCGATAGGGGAGGGGCCGGGCTGAGGAGGAGCACTGTGAGGGGGTCTTCGCTGGCCTGGTTGACTCTATCCAGAGGCACGTCTCCACCGTGATGAACCTGATCAGGGCCCAGGAGAAGGCTGTCCAGGGGCAGGCTCAGACCTCCCTGAAGGAACGGGTGCTGTGGTTGGCTGTGCTGAGAAGGCGACATGCTGAGCTGGAGCAGCTTTCTCGCACACAGGATGACATCCACTTTCTCCAGGTATTACTGCAAATGGAATCTTAGCACAGCCAGCAGTGATGATTATGATGATGATGAGTAGGATGATGCTAAAATAATGAGGTGTCTGCCTTCTTATTCTGCTGGCAGAGATGGTCCTCACTGGCCACCGGTCCTGAGGCCAGGGACTGGCCCTCGTCTCCAATCAGCGCTCCATTTGAGGCCATGAGAGCAGCTGTGGAGGAGATCGGAGGGAGAATGGAAGCTTTTTTCAACAAGGAAATCAACACTCTCTCACAAATGGGTTGGTGGGATTGTGGAATAATGTCATCTTTTTCTTGCTGCATGTGTTTTTCACCTGCAGATTACTTTCATGCAATTAAATGTATCCCTTTTGCTATCTCTGCAATAAATGGAAGTAAAGATTCCCATGTTACTCCAGATTGGGATGGATTCTGATTTGACAGTAGGAGAATCTGCGACCACAGGTCTTCCCATTTTGGGGCAACATTTCTTGATGTTGTCTCTTATCTTGGAAATGTTCTTACATGGAAATACATTGAAGACATCACATCTGGCAATACATAATGTAATAGTGTGTGTCACTCTGGTATCTCTCTTCACTCTACAGTTGACATATTTCCTGATGTTCCTGAAATCCTGTCTGCTCCAGCTACCCAGACACGAGTGCCAAAAACCAGATCAGAATTCTTACAGTGTGAGTAAAAACTTTTCCCTTTCTGTACACCTTCAGCTCACCCACCTGTCACACGTCAAAAAGCCTGTTTCAGGACAACTGAGCCAAGTTTGCGGTCACATTATGATCACCTCCCTCCGTTTCTTCAATGTTTAGGTGCCTGTGAGCTCACTCTGGACTCCGACACTGCCCATAAAGACCTGTTCCTCTCCACCAACAAAAAGATGGTGACATGTGATCCTAAAAATACCAAGAGCTCGGTTCCTGTGCCCTTTAAAGCTGGTCGCTTTACGCGGCGGCGCCAGGTGCTCTGCAAAGAAGGCTTGCAGGCGGAGCACTGTTACTTTGAGGTGGAGGTGGACGGAGAGAAGGCTGAGATCGCTGTAACTTACGAAGGACTTGATAGAGGGTCGCTCAGCCCATCGTCTGCCTTCGGAGGCAATAAGATGTCCTGGAGCCTGGACCTTTCTAAAACGTACTCCGTGAGCCACAATGCCGGTAGTGTTCAACTCATAGCAACTCCCAACAGTCGCAAAATAGGGGTTTACATCAAATTCAAGGAAGGCACATTGTCATTTTATGAGGTTTCCAAAAGCACTATGATGTTACTTTATAAGACTGAGACAACATTCAGTGAGCCCCTCTATCCAGGATTCTGGCTCGGAGATATGTGTACTATTAAATTATGTGATTTGAAAAATGAGTGAATACCACCCTCTTTGTCCCCTATAACAAGCTTATGTTGTGGCTGTAAGCCACGCCTACTGTTAAAACAATGGCCCATCCTGCTTCTCCTGCTCTTGATCTTTGATCTTTCATGGCCACCATCACATTCTGGACACCAAACTGCCAACAAGTCCTTCTTGCTGCAAGAATAAACAGATAGACTTCAAGTTCTTTTGACCTCAGACCTTTATTCGCTAAAGTTCCACCGCAACTACTTTTCCACTAGATTGTTTTGTATGTTGCATCTTTCGTGTAACTTTTATGTTCACATTTCTTATTCTTTAAGATCATAATAAAATGATTCCTTGTCTACACTAAAGGGCAGTGTCATGTTTTGTGGAAGTACAGCAGGATAAGCAGAACATTTAGTCCATGGGCCCAGGCATATATCAGTACCATCTGAGGAAACCAAACTTTAGGGCTACTAAGTTATTGGTAGGGACTATATGATTATTTCAATATGTGAAAAACCGTTCCAAAAGAGCAGCTCAGTGTATGTATTTTGCATTTTTACCATTCTGAGATATTGACGTTTTAGGGGGAAATCACACAATGGACTATTGACACATCCCATAAAAGTAATATCATTCAATAACAACTCATACTTCAAAGCATACTTCCCATCTTGAGGTACATGCTTTAGTTTGGTATTCAAATTACGGCTGATTTGCATGATTTTGTGAAATTTTGCGGATGTATTATTATTATCATTTGCAGAAGCATTCAGGTGTCTGCTTCCTCCTGCGTGGACTCCAGCTCTGCCACTTTGAGTTACATTGTAATTTTCATATATTCAACCGCAATTTGCATTTCGGGGGTGTGGTACGCAAACACGCACACGGTATGCCTGAGTAAAACATAGTACATAAACATGCCACAGTAGTGTGGTGAAATTTGGGTTATTCGTAAATTTCACATTTTAGATGCTTGTTGGAACTAGGGCAATTCGTTTAATTGTGGTAAAAACTTGTAAAATGTTCATAAATGTTTTCCTCATACAACATGTGGATGTTGTAGGCTACTGTGGTTCAGTAGCACTACCCAGGGAACTTGTATGACAATATTATAAATTAAAATGTACTGAAAATCACTATAATCAGCAACATTTTGATAGGCCATATTGTTCACCACTTCCTGCCATAAAACAAATTCTGCCTTCAGGAATGAAAGAAAGGATTAATCGGATGGTATAAATAAAGCATGTCAGACATGTATTTGTGGTTTGTAGTTCATTCTAGCCCCATGTGGAAGGCCCAATTGGAGCAGTCCTCATGGTGGTGGTCCTTGGACGTGTTCAAAATGTTCTGTGTACTGCTGTTGTAGAAAAGCAGAAGGATTTGCAAAAATTGTCTGAGTCTGAGACAGAATATATTTTAACGCAAGGTTTCTTGATGGTTTATTCAACACGGTAGATGTAGTAAGTTACATACAGACAACTGGCCCCGGACATCCTCTTGTATAGATGGAAATGGGAATAATCAACCCATCCCTGTGTCTCAACATTTCTCAATCATAGAATCTTCTGGAAGGTTCTTTAACTCGTTCCTATCCATCCCAAAACTGCATACTCATCATCTGGCTGATAAAGTTGTTGATGAGCTTTTCCACTGCTTGAAAAGCCCCCGCTACTTGATATCTCCCCTTCACATGTCCCTGGTATTTTCAACTGTCAGTCACCCCAAGCCACAACATCTCAACCAGTTTTTCCCCTCCTCCATCTTTCCTGATTCTGGCTTAAGTCACCATTGAGACATCATTTTGGTCTTTTAAGGTACTTATAAACTCTTGAGTCCTGCCTTTCTGATCGCTCACAGCTGTATGCTATCTGGACCCCCTCCTTTCTCAAGACAGGACCATCCTGTTGATTCGTCTAGCAACCCATTGTTATGTCATAACAGCCCACCCCACTCAAAACACACACTCTCTTCCCATCCTAAGATCTCCCCTTTTTCCCTGTTCTGGTCTGATCCTGTTCAAAGTGCAATACTAACTGCGTAGGCCTCAGTCCACCATCTTAGGCACCAAAATCTGACCCTTGACTTAGATTCATTGGTAATAAATGGTGACGGTCCATTATAATGCAGCACACCATTTGGCCCCCGAAAAGAAAATGTGAAAGTCAAATAATAGATTGTTTACACTTTATTGGTATTTTTTGTGATATTCTCAATTATTATTTTCACCAGAAGCCTACATACTGTAGAATCATGACATAAGAAGGAATAACTTCCTTTGTGATAAGATAACCATAGAGAGGTTTCTAAATGTGCCTCTATTAAACATTAAAGGGGCATGTTAGAAACTTGTGCTTGGTAAGACCTGCACCCACCAAGATTTGAAAGGAATCTCATTATTATTAGGAACCAAATACTACAAATACTACACGCCCTCATTCAGACAAATGTACGCACCTTCACATTTATGCTCACATGGAGATCACAACAACACTGGGTATGAGGGGGCAAATCTTTACCTCTAGTATTCATTTGTCCCACAGAATATTATCCTTCCGACCAGCTATTACTTGCTGTTTCTCCGCCAGTTTATATAAGAAGATATTGCTTAAACACACAGTGCCCATGCAAGGGCAAACACTGAGCTTATCATTTTCTAGGCAACAAAAGCAAAACATTTTTTGTAATTCAAGTGAAAAAGTGCATGTAATATTCACATTCAATAGTAACTTTGTCCAACTTGACTGTTAATAAACAGTCCAGTCGTTTTTAAGACATTTATATAATTCACTAAATTGATCTAATTTTGGAATCATTACTTATTGGATTATTGGTTGTGGAATCTCACAGACACAATCATATTTACATACTTTAAGATAGAAGGAATTTGATGTAATACAATCACAAGATGGACTGGCTCTTTAGCCAAGCCCTGAGAAAAAACAGGAGTGTTCTAGAGTACCTCAAACGTAGACAGGTAGGGTAGTAGGTAGTGCACCAACGGAGACTGGTCCAGGGGGACACAGTTCCTGTAAAGCAGCTGAGAGACAAACAAGAGCCAGTGAGCTGCTCCTCAGCTGCAGCCTCAGCTCACACCAGGATCACATGACCACACACCAGGATTACATGAGCACACACCAGGATCACATGACCCCACACCAGGATCACATGACGAGGCTACAGATCACAAAGCAAGGTAAACAAACCCTCCCCTCTCAGTCCTCTTGTTACGCTTCAGTAATCATAGTAGAAGGTACATCAACTACAAAATAGAGAAATCTTCAAATATACAATGAAATATACATCACACAATGAAAATATACACTTGCTGACCATATTCTAATTTTTCATGAAACACATACACAGTGAGAATAAATATTAATAGAAATATAGTCAATTTCTTCATCATTAACACCATGGCTTTAAACACAGTGATAAAAAAATAAAGGAAACCTCTTCAGAAAATATCTTAAATGTGTGATGTTGTTACATGAGAGTGGTCCATGCTTAGGGTTACTGGGATTTATCTATTCAGATAGTCTGGTGTGCCTCAACTGATCAAGTTACACTACCTTTGAGAGGTTTGAACTAATCAAGTACTCATTTTTCATTAATAAATTATACTTTGATACAATGTGCTAAAACCTTGTGCTGCTTGTCCTATGAATATATGGATATCAATCGTATAATAATAGCGATATCCAATAGAGATATCCCCAAATTGGAAATTTGGTCCAAAAGTGATCCAAGTGATTTGGTCCATAACTGATTGATTCAAAGGAGAAAAAATTGAATTGAGCGCTGTTGTTTATTGTGTTGTGCTCAGTGGGGCTCTTTTTACCAAGTTCTCACTGTGAACTGGATTGGATTCAGTTGTATCTGTGCAACAATGATCACATTGGCTGCATCTAGTGTTTGTGCCTAGTGCAAACCTTCTTGAGACAAAATGCTTCCTGACATTCATTTGTGTGCTCACTGGTTCTGTGCTCAAACTGTGCCTTTGTTTACCTGTGCAGGGGAAGGATCTGTACAGTTGGTGTGCAATTCCTAGTTATATTTTAGAAGTAATGTGCTTTTAATGTACTTTTCAGACACTTAAACTGGACACCTTAAACAGTTCAGGTCTGAGTACAGCAGCATGGAGTAAATGTGTTCAGGGTCATGCTGCCTGTGGAGTATGTACGTGATGATCAACACATTCAACATGTGTCTTATGACTGGCTATATACATTTCAGTCTTTGGTGGAATATGTGTGTCTGTATGAATGCTTTTCTGACACATAGCATAGTTTCACTAGACCATAACATTTGACATCAAAATGTAACATAAAAAAGTAGTAGCAATTTCTACAACTCTTACACGTTGAACAATATCAGCCAATTGGACAACACGATTGAGACTGTGACGCAAGGTAGGAATGTGATGCTAACATGATTCTGACATGTATACTAGCTTATGTCTCATACAGCGTATTGACTAAATGATGTCTCTAAAGCAGCCTTAAGCATAGATAATATTTTGCATCATACAAAAGCCCTCCGAACTGCTGGCATTGCAAAAACAGCCAAACAATAGGGGAGAGGTTGCACGTTTTCAATCTGATATTGCGTGGCACTTTAAATCTCAAGGAAAGATTCCTCACAAAAAAAGAAAAACACTACAACACCACATGGCTATAAATTGTGTGGCCTTGGAGGATTGCAACCTACAGGCAACTGCAAAACAAACCTTAAACAGGCTCCAACCTAGCCTGAAACAAATGCTCACATTTAGCAAGGGTCTTCGTAGTATCATTGCATCTAATACTTTACAGTTTATGGCTCACAATCATTTGGGACTGAACAAGAACAAGACTTCTCTTCTCCTCGAGAGAAGGTTGTATCTCATGTGTTAACTGCCGTGTAGAGACTGGACCTAGAGCTGGGCCTGGGTGATTGTTGTTATTCCTGACTGAGAGTCCCTGTGTTGAGGCAATGACAAGCCAAGACATGAAACATTTACAAAGTTAATGTTATTTGTAGGTTATCCCCCATAAAGATCAGTGGAGAAAATAAGTACATACCTCATATTGTTTATGTACTACTAGTCTAAGGGTCTTTCTTTGGGATACTCATATCAGATACCTTCACAGTTTGGTTCCTAGTTTGGAAGCCTCAGCTACAAATTGCTCTAAATTCTAGGGTTTGTGTGTGTGTACGTGAGTCTGTGTGTGTGTGTGTGCACTCGTGACCAGGTCATTCAGAACGTGTGCGAAGGTGTGCTGCAGGTCCCCCTAATGGAGACAGTGAGACACGGAGGCGCTGAGTGGTGAAGTGTCCTGATTGGTGAATATGTATGTGGGTGTCGTGGGGGTGGAGGTGGGGGGGGGCAAGTCATGGAAAGGACACCTCTAGTGATCATGAGTCCGACTCTGGGGTGGTGGGCGTGTTTGGAGAGGGGGGGCTCATGGCGTTCTGGTAGCTCGTTCCGTAGCAGCTGTTGGGGGACAGCGAGTTGGGGTCGGCCAGTGGCTTGATGGGGCCCAGGTAGGCCCGACTGACGGGCTTCGGCGAAGGTGTCTCCCCGGGGTTCTTGGCGCCCAGGATGAAGCGGGTCTCGTCCACCTCCTCCAGGTTGGAGATGTCCTTCATCATCCCCTTGCGGTAGGAGACGGACAGCTTGTTGGAGCCGTCTGACATGAGGTTGAACTGCCGGGCGACGAACACGACGGGCAGGGGCAGCATGGCGACCACGATGAGGGAGAAGCACATGGCCAGGGCCCAGGGAGGGTAGCTCTGGAAACGCTCCTGGGCCTGGTGGAGGGAGAAGGAGAAAGAGAGGAGAAGGGGAGGGAGGGGGAAAGAAGAGAGGAGGGAAGAGACCGTAGAAATAAGGAGCTTGAATATGACTTCCCACAAACACAAAACCACACCCACACACAGAGTGGGCACTGACCAGTTCCTCGACCCAGGCGTTGTACCCTGGTGGGCTGATGGCCAACTCGACGACGGTGGCTATGATGAGGATGGTGAGACACAGAGGGGAGACGTACTTCCACATGTAGAAGTAGAAGGAGTAGGGCCTGAAACCCAGCATGTCCTCCAGGTCCTGCATGAACCTGACACCCACATGGACACACACAGGTAAATACGCAAGTCATTGGTTTGGATAATATCGTATTCAACCACTCACATCCTACTTTACACTACACTAATCTACCATATTCATTACACTGACTGTATATGCTATGTTA